>NC_135971.1:31457334-31509873 GCF_053455715.1 Rhinoraja longicauda
TCTCTCTCTCTCTCTCTCTCTCTCTCTCTCTCTCTCTCTCTCTCTCTCTCTCTCTCTCTCTTTCTCCCTCCCTCTCTTTCTCCCTCCCTCTCTTTCTCCCTCCCTCTCCCTCCTACGTTTAGTTGGGGAAATACAATAATAAAGACTGGGACAGGGACAGGGACATTATATGTGTTATGCAATATGTGCGTAAAACTAGGTCAGTTCAAATACGATGCAAAAAGGGCAGAAAATATGAGGTCTCACATAACTTGCAAAACAGAAACTTAAAAGCGGGAGATTAGTAACCTGTCATAGCAACGCTGGATCTATGTTAACCTACTGCCAACGTGTCATAGCGGTAGAGCTACTGCCTTACAAGGCCAGCGAAGCGGGTTCGATCTTGACTACGGGTGCTTATCTGTACGGTGTTCATACGTTCTCCCTGTAATGTGCGTGGGTTTTCTCCCAGATCTTCGGTTTCCTCCCACATTCCAAAGTCGTACAGGTTTGAGGGTTAATTGGTTTGATATAAATGTAAATTGTTCCTAGCGTGTGTAGGTTGGTCTTAGTCTGCGGGGATCGCTGTTGGGTGCGGACTCGATGGGCCGAAGGCCCTGTTTTCACTCTGTATCTCTCAATTAAACTAAGACTAAATCTGGTCGCCAGGATGCTCTCCTACTCCTTCGTTCCAAGAAGATATTGTAAAGAGGATTCTAACCTAATGTAACATTTACGAATGTCAGTATGCTCTAGTCCAGTTCAATCGTGTATCATGAATACGTTGCATTTGCCTGTGTGAGACATGAAATACATACGTGATGTCGTGATCATAATACATACGGTTCACAATGGCCGACACGAAAAATCATCTCAATGAGCAGGGTTGAGATTCTCAAACAAGTTCGTTTACTCAAGGCCTCAACCGTATTAACTGCGGAACACTCTGGGAGTGTTTAAGTGACTCTTAGCATCAACAGGTTATATATATCCGGGGACTCATTGGTTACACGTGAATTTTATTGTTTGAAATAATGCATCAGTGGTCAACATATTCTGGTTGTCTTCCTTCCTTAACCCCTCCCACCCCACCAGAGTCATATGTAACCTTCTCCAGCGAGAAATGTAATATTCCAAAATAACCCCGTGCATTCTTTTTTAAAGCCAATTCTGCTCCCAACATTCGAAGACTTCATCCTGCGGCATCCAACGAGCTGAAATGTAACTGCGCCAGCGCACGGAAGGTTTCCGTATGTTCTCATAGTTCCTGTTCTCCTGCCATCTTGAAGATTCACTGCGCCAGTGAAAACATGAAAATGTCTATCAGATCCCCAAAGACCTTTTCGCCTCACAATAGACGGTGGATCTATCCTTGTTTAAACCTGCGATGACATCTGGCGCCTCCATAATAGATGTTCACACGTTCCAGTATTTCATCCCCACCCCTGCAAATTCTGGAATTAAAACGCTCTTCCCCACAGTGTTCAAGTGGAAGTTATTTGAAGAGCTCCTCCCCTTAAGCAACCACGTCAAGGCTCTCCACTCGCTGCACGGTTATCAGTTTGCTGACCCGAATGTATTTATATTAATTTGGGAATGTATATAACCTTATTGAGGCTCATGGAGACGTTTTACCACATCAACACTGTCCCCCACATGCCAGATAAGTTAACAATTAGACCAAGCCAATTCACAAACAAACATGTACGTCTTTGGACTGTGGGTTGAAACCGAAGATTTCGGAGAAAACCCACGCTGTCACTGGGAAAAGGGATTGCACGCGTAGTCGGGATTAAATGCGGGTGTCAGGCCTTGCAAGTGCTGTAAGGTAGCAACTCTACCGAATGTGCTAGCGTGTTCGTCCAAATGGTCGCCGACGCGATGTTTGGTATCGTTGAGGTATATGAGGACACACGAGGAACACAGGATACAGTAAATCGCATGAAACGAATAGTATGCGAACGTCTGTCTGTCTGCGGTCCCTGCATGAAGGCGACAGTGGAGTTCTGGGGTAAAGTGCTCCAAGTCCTGTGGTTGAAGGGATGGAAAGTATCCGGAGAGTAGGCGGGTTGAGTGGGAAGGGTGAGTGAATCAAGTAGTGGCGGATGGAGTGATGGAATGATGTAACTAGTTTGAGACGAAAGTTTCATCGGTGGATGATAGGGCAGATGCGGAAGCTGTTGGGGTGAAAGGTAAAGATTATGATAACTCAGCACGTGCAACAACTTATTGTGGTTATGAGGTGGGGTTGTGGAAAGTGGAGGCGAGCGTCCCACTGCGGGGCACAGAGGAGACACGGGTCAGGTTTCCATCTTCGAAAGCAGAGGGGAAACCACGTACACAAGGGAATGAAGACATCTCGGATGTCCTTGCTGGATAGCCTCATCTTGGGAATAGATGTGATAGAGACGGTATTGGTTGAGGATAACATATCTGCAAGAGTCAGGGTGGGAAAAAGTGTAGTCTAGATAATCGTGCGAGTGGGTGGTTTGTTTGTTGAAAACAACCGATAGCCTGTCCCCTGTGTTGGAATAGAAATATCAAGAAAGGGGAGAGAAGTTACATAGATAGTGCAGGTGAATTGAGGGCAGAGCTGAGGTTACACGTGATGGAATGAAATCAACTACGTCTGCATGGCTGCATGAGGCAGCCTCAATGCTACCGTTGACGACGCACAGAAAAGGCTGGGGGATGGTGCCAGTGTACGCATAGAAAAAGGGTAGTTCGACGTAACCAATAAAAAGGAAGACATAGCCGGAGCCCATGCGAACGCATATGGCTTGACCTTTACCTTGGAGAAATTGAGAGGATTCAACGGATAAGTTGTTCAGGCAGGCGGTAAATTTGGCCTGCGGAAGAGTGTGACAGGAGGGACATGAAAGGAATCGCCCTTCGAGGAAGAACCCAGGGGCCTTGAGTCTTGGTGGAGGGTGAAGTTGTAAAGGGATTGGACGTGCATAGTGAAGATGACCCAATGGGGGGCCTAGAAACTGAAAGCTACCGAATAGATAAGGGCGTGTGAGGTGTCTTGGATGTTGTGTGATTGGAATAGACAAGGAGGGATAGAATGGAATCCAGATACGTGGAGATGCGTTTAGCGGAACAGTAGCAGGCAGAGACAATTGGTCTGCGAGGAGTGTCCACTTAATTGATTTTGAGGACAGTGTTGACCGGGAGAACAAGGTTGGAGGTTGTGGAGGAGAGATCCACAGAGGCGGTGGGAACAGATACAGTCTGCGACACGATGGCCTGCTGTTCGGCTGTGAGGTTATGGTCGGGATGCAGGTATGAGAAGATGTCCAAGACTTGGAGCCTGGCCTCAGCAAAGTTGACGTCAGCCCGCCAGATTACAAAGGCAGCTCCCTTGTCGGTGTGTTTACATCGGGATTGTTGCTGAGGGAGAGGGAAACTGTGCGTTGAGAGGGAGATATTAGAGTGGGTAAGGGAGAAGGGAATTCAAAACGGTTGATGTCGCGCCGTCAGTGGGAAACAACAAACTCCAGAGTGTGTAGTTTACCGGTAGGATATTGCCCAAATGCACGAGAAATGTTGAAGACGGGAGAACGCGTCGTCGCTGGGAGACCCCCTTTCCATAGAAAAATCCAGGAGACCGGGGCAACGCAAAAATAGCTCTAAATTATGGCAGGCCTGGATCTCATTAACGTGTGGGCGCAGGGGCAAAATGAATAAGGGTTCTGATGAGGACCGACCGTACTGCATCCGAAATAGATGGGTCTAATCTCTATTCCTTCCAATTGCTATCCATTCAGCTATCTCTCATTGGTTCCCATGCGATCTAACCTTCCAGAGCAGTCTACCATGCGGAACCTTGTTGAATGCCTTACTGAAGTCCATGAACAAAACATCTACAGCTCTGCCCTCATCCCCTTTGGTCACGTCTTCAAAGAAAACAATCAGGTTTATGAGACACGATCTCCCGCGTACAAAACCATGCTGACTATCCCTAATCAGCCCTTGCCCATCCGAATGCCTGTATGACCTATCCCTTAGAATAATCTCCAGTAACTTACCAACTACAGATGTTAAGCTCACCGGCCTATAGTTCCCAACATTTTCCCTGCAGCCCTTCTTGAAAAGACCCACAACATTTGCCACCCTCTAGTCTTCCGGCTCCTGTGTTTAAGACCGACCTGCAAATTTCAACGAGGGTTCCCGCAATTTCCTCTCTAATTTCCCGCAATGTCCTCGGTTATATCTGATCAAGCCTACTTGGAGCGAAAACGCCCTCGACCACCGCTACGCATCCATAAATAAGCGCCTACCCTTGCATTCCTCGACGACATTCTGGAAAGTCTGATCACCTAGATGCGCTTCTACTCCCTGCCTGCAATCAAAACCTGAAGCAGGAAGAGCCGGTACAGAACTTTTCTAAATGCTGGGCAGCGGACACTGTCCCAGGCGACGGCCGAGACCGCTGCATAAGTCAAACGGCCCAGAGTGGTTAAAAGAACGCTCGCTGTGATCTTGGCAAAGTCACCAAGAATACCGAGACAATACCGAGGCAACCTTGAGTCCCAGTGCAATCATTCGAACACCCGAAGACTGTGACAAGGCCCGAATACTGTAGCTGGACGCAAGACGAAGTCAGGCAACACCGCTGGTGATAGTGCGGCCATCCCTGACGAAATTAGTGCATTTTAGGCTCGCAATGAACGGGACGATGTCATCCTGACCATCAACGCGTGTCCACCCTATCCTATCGTCACATGCAAACGTGAGAGCGGCCTTCCTAAAGGCAAACCCACGGGGAGCAACGTTTCCATATGGAATCCATGGCCGCATCCTGAGAACTGCTGCTGACGACATTCTACCGCTGCACCATGGAGACCATCCTAACACATGGCATCCCTGTGTGGTATCTCAGCTGCACGGAGGCAGAGAGGAAAGCTCTTCAGCGGGTAGTCCATAGAGCTCAGAGGACCATCGGAACGCAGCTACCAGCCTTGGAGGGCATCTACAACACACGATGCCTCAGAAAAGCTACCAGCATCCACAAAGACTCTTCATACCCCTGCAACAGTCTGTTCGAACTTCTACCATCGGGCAGACGATACAAGGCCTTCTACGCTCGCACCTCCAGACTCAGGAACAGATTCATCCCCAGGGCCATAGCTGCTATGAACCGATCCTGCTGAGCCAGATGGTCACATCGCATAGTGATCCGGCACAGATCTACTTGCACTTTATTCTGTTTTAACACTGGTCCAATATGTTTCATTGGGTTGTTTAAATTAATACTGACTAGCTCAATAATTTATTGCATCGTATGGGAGGCGCATTCCCAATCTCGTTGTACCCCTGTACAATGACAATAAAGATATATTGTGTTGTATTGTATTGTATTGTATTGTATTGCTTCAAGAAGAGCAGTTTCATTCCGTTGCCAAAGAAAAGCAAGATCTCATGCTTCAACTACTACCGTCCGGTGATCTTGACGTCCACCATCATTAAGTGCGTTGAGTGACTGGTTGTGGAATGCATTAAACCAGCCTACCCGTGCAAGCTTGATAAACAACAAAATGTTTTAAATTAGTATCAGTCGTTTAAATAATCAGATTTAGCCAGATTACCTCTGCTACTGCTATCGATGCCTACTGTCTAATAACTACCAGATAAGTCAATTACTACATGGATATTATATTGTTATGGTCTATCAAATAAGAAGAATTCGAAGAACACACATTTCATTCTCGGTTAGTATTTTCCGCTTCCTGCAGCAAGTAATTTTGAAATACCCATGCATACATGTGTGCTGATCTAAAAGCCTATTGAACGAGACTCTCCTATGTCCTTCTATTTCCATCCCTGGTAGGGCGTTCCACGCGGCCACAGCGAGAAGTATACAAATTCCACCTAGGTAACATTCGAGGTCAGAATTGGACCTGGTTGTCTGATAATATGAGGCCAAGTCTCCAGTTGCTGTGCCTGTGCCCGTGCCCAACTTACCAAAGCCGATAGACAGACATACCGATGTTGGGAACATGTATGTAACTATATGTAATCGTGCAATGAAGAGGGCAGTATTGTGCTTTGCAATCTGGATATAGTCTCTCTTGAACGTAAATGGTAGAGGGTAGGATTCGACGAGTTTACACGTGTTAATCGTTGAGGTGCGCTCAAACATTCTGTCAGTAGGGAGCGATCTTAGGATTAATTGACAGCAACTATTTCCAACTCCTAAAACTTGCAACATCACGATGGAAAGGAATCATCTGAAAAAAAACCCCAGATATTAAGCAGTTTCTAAAATGCAAGCCACGAATTTAGACATTTAGCTGAAATTGTTGGGATGATGGGATATCATTACCCATGCAATTCAGGACATTGGCAGTGGAATATACCTGTGCATTATGTTCACAAGTAATAGGAGCAGAATTAGGCCATCCGGTCCCAGCAAGTCTACGCCGCTATCCCATCGTGGCTGATTTATCTCTCACTCCAAACCCCATTCTCCTGCCTTCTCCCCATAACCCCATACTCCCATACTAATCAAGAATCTAACTATCTCTGCCTTAAAAATGTCCATTGCCTTGGCTTCCACAGCGTTCCCGGGCAATGAATTCCACAGATTTACCACCCCCTCACGAAAGAAGTTCCTCCTCATCTCCTTCCGATAGGAACGCCCTTTAATTCTGAGTTCCAGAACTGTCCCGCTGGTGGACACATCCTCCACACACGTACTCAAAGACTGACTCCAGTTTGCAAAGACTGGATCCGTCCCCACCCACTCCTCCACTAGCATCAATTCACACCTACTCAGAGAATGGCTGGAGTTTGCAAAGACTGGCCCCCACCCCTCTGCAATCACCAATTTGCACATCCTCACATAATGACTCCAGTTTAACAATAGAAATTGCGGAGGTAGATAGGCTATTCAGAAAACAGAAAAGCCGGAAATCTCCAGGACCAGACAATGTTTACCTCTCTACCCTTAAGCTCTGTGCCGAACAACTGGCACCGATCTACACAGACATTTTCAGCCAGTTCCTGCAATCCTGCACTGTCCCTGCCTGCTTTAAGGTCTCCACTATTGTCCCTGTACGCAAACGACAGGGATCACTGGTCTTAATGACTACAGGCCTGTCGCACTTAGTCATGAAGACATTTGAAAGCCTTGTGCTGGCCCAGCTGAAAAACATCACAAACCGCCTGCTGGACCGCCTGCAGTTTGCATACAGGGCCAATAGATCGGTGGATGACGCAGTCAACCTCGGCTTGCACTTCATCCTCCAGCACCTAGACCGCAAGGGGACCGATGCCAGGATTCTGTTTGTGGACTTTAGCTCTGGTTTTAACACCATTCTCACAGAGCTACAACACTACAAACTCTCCCAGTTGACTGTGAACCCCTCTGTCAGTGGATCATCAACTTCCTGACGGACAGGAAGCAGCATGCGAGGCTGGGAAAGCGCATCTTGGACCCGCGGCCCCTCAGCATAGGAGCACCGCAAGGCTGCTTACTCTCCCCTTTCCTTTTTCTCTCTCTACGCCAACGACTGCACCTTCACAGTCTCCTCTGTCAAGCTCCTCAAGTTTTGCGGAAGACACTGCCCGGATTGGACTGTTCGAGGATGGGGAGGAATCTGCCTACAGACAGGAAGTGACACAGCTGGCGTCCTTGTGCCATCGCTACAACCTGGAGCTCAATGCTCTCAAGACAGTGGAACTAATTGTAGACTTTCGAAGAGACCCCCCTCCCCTCCCCTCCCACCATCAACAATACCATAGTCACATCAGTGGAGTTACTTAGGTTCCTTGGAACCATCGTCTCCAGTGACTTTAAATGGGGGGCCACCATCGATTCCACAGTCAAAAAGGCCCAACACAGTATGTACTTCCTGCGGCAACTGAGGAAACACAATGTGCCACATGCCATTCCCTGTTGGAAGCTTGCAACGGATCGTTCGCACAGCTGAGAAGGTTGTTAACTGCAACCTTCCCCCCATTGACGAACTATACACTGCAAGGGCCAGGAGGCGAGCGGGCAAGATCATCTCTGACCCCTCTCACCCTGGCCACAAACTCTTTGAAGCACTTCCCTCTGGAAGGCGACTCCAGACTGCCAAAGCTGTCCCAGCCAGACATAAAAAAAGCTTTTTTCCACGAGTGATAGTTCTACTCAATAAACAAAATCTGTGGTCTCTCTTTTTGCTCTGGTTTATTTTCACCCACATGTGTTACACTTAATGGTATATCCTTATTGTTTTGATGTGTTTATGCTTTATTCTTAATTGTTAACTGCATGTTTGTGTTGTCATTTGTGAGTGGAGCACCACGACATAATCCTTGCATATGCATACTTGGCCAATAAACTTATTCATTCATTCATTCATTCATTCATTCATTCATTCATTCATTCATTCATTCATTCATTCATTCATTCATTCATTCATTCATTCATTCATTCATTCATTCATTCATTCATTCGTTCATTCATTCATTCATTCATTCATTCATAACGACTCTATCCACGCTATAACGACAATACTTTGTAATCACTCACTTTAAGAGACGGCAATGTCTGCACTGCGTGTTGCAATCTGACGTGCAACGAAAGAGGAGCAGTATCCAGACTTCCTGGTTCAAGCAGGCAACGTTACTAACTGAAGTTTACGTGCAATTTCACTGACGCCATTTAATAAAGAAACGAGATGTTGGAATTTTTTGAAGCATTTCCTTAACAAGGTGCAGTTTCGCCTGCCGGATATTTCTCATCGTTTATGTTATTGTGTAGGTTTGTGCAAAATTGGAACGCTGGAGACAGTTTAACCCATCCTTTCACGGCAGTGAAAAAAGACCAATACGTTCCAATGTCATCTTCTATTATTCCTTGTGCCGACGATATTGAAGTCCTCTTGATAATCTTTCAGACAAATATATTTTAAGCATTGGTTTCTACCTCTGCTCTTGGGTAAACTGTTGCTGAATTTAGGATGCTATTTTAATGTTTCAATAAATTTGATTATATCTATACACAGAAGGAGAGAGTGCCTGAGTAATTACATGTCAGGCACCATCAACAGAGCAATTAGATATGCCCGGTCACAGACCCTTTGTTAGGTTCTCCTTCAGAGCCACACGTTTGTTTTATTGGCCTTTCTCGTCTACTGCCTCTGTATTTATTACAAATTCATTTGCATTAATCCTATAGCCCATAGTTATTGTTTGAAAGATACAGCTTGCACACCGTCATTCCGGCCCACCGAGTCCATGCCGACCATCGATCATCCGTTCACACTAGTTCTATTTCATTCCACTTTCTCGTCACTCCCTGTGCATTGAGGAAAGGTTATAGAGGACAATTATCCAGCAAACCCACACGTCGCTGGAATGTGGCAGGAAACCGGAGGAACCCGATGCGGTCACATGGAGAGCACGAATACTCCACATACACAACACTATAAGATGGAATCAAAATCGGGTCGCTATGAGGCAGCGGCTTTACCAGCTGCGCCAATGGGCCGCCCAATTTCCCTTGTACATTACACGCGATTCAGACATCGATTAATTAGATAGATTGCTCAGGTTTCCCCTTCGAAACGAAAAGTGAGAAGCACCTATATGGTTAATGCTTCCTCAAATATAATATCCTCCAGCCGCCAAGCAACGTTTTTGTAAACTATATCTGCTGCAAGCAAATACTTTCCATTATATGGTGAAAAGTACTGGGCACATAACGTTCCCGTGTCTGAAGAAGTGTCCCGTCCCGCCATGCCACCAATCCATTTTCATCGGAGCTGCCGGTCTGACCGCTGCGTTACTCCGACCTGTTGCATCTTTTTTGTAAACCGGTACCTGCAGACCCTTGTGTACAATAGTTTATCAGTCCGATCTCAGATGGGTTTAAATCCCAGTCACTGTGAAATGTTGCCTTTTGGGAGGTCAATGTGAGGCGAAGCTATAAGATTGACACCAGGACCTAACAACACTAATGTGCAGAACGATGTGAGGGTCCAGACTCATAGCTCCCTGAAAGTGGCACCACACGCAGAAAGATTGGTAAAGGGGGTGTATGGAATGCTTGCCTTCATTTGGCGGCTTTGATTACAAACGTCACGAAGTCATGATGTAATTCACTCACACTACGGTTAAGGCTCACTTGGAGTGGTGTGTGCCGGTCTTACTGCAGTGATGTGGCATATTTGAAGTGGATGCAGATGTGTTTTACTGGAATGCTCCCTCGATTGGACTGTATTAGTTAAAGAAGAGCATGGGCAAACTTGGAACGCTTTTTCTCAATGACGAAGGACGAAGAGAGATGTGATATTAATTTATAGAATTATGAGAGGCATAGATGAGGTAGACTGTCAGAAAATTGTCCATGCTGGGATGAACTAGACAACACATATTTAAGGTGAGAGTGTCAACGTTTCAAGCAGATAATGGAACGGGCTGCCATGGATGGTGGTGGAAGCAAAAGTGAGAGTGTTTTAGGTAGGCACA
The DNA here is from genome assembly GCF_053455715.1 of Rhinoraja longicauda. Lineage (NCBI taxonomy): Eukaryota > Metazoa > Chordata > Chondrichthyes > Rajiformes > Arhynchobatidae > Rhinoraja > Rhinoraja longicauda. Next base: position 31,467,778 of record NC_135971.1, read on the forward strand.
TGGATATGCGTGGATAATTCAATATTACACTGCTGTAGGAAGCATAGAATGCGAAAAGACCAATTCATATATGTTCGTACAAAATATTCTCCCTATTATCTGTAATATAATAACATAATATCTATTTTATAGGACAACCGACATTGCTGGCAGTTATTACGCAATAACATACTTAGCAGTAGCTAACGTGAGCAGGCTACCTTTGTTTGTTTAACTGACTGACCCTAATCCCAATTAATTTGCTTGATGTTTTCTCTGGAGAATATGCTGCTAACTTTAAAAGCAGCGACCTGTCAGACCACTGGCAGTAAGCGTCGATTGTCTCTGGGCATGGAACTGCCGTTACTCATCCAGGTCGAGAACATTTTCTACTCTATCCTTGTCATCATTGGTGTTCCTGGTAAGCTCTTTGTTGATCTGTACCCAAGTTTCTCTGTCGAGCCTTTACTGTCAAAAAAAGTATGTGTTGTTAATTATTGCTTGAATTACTGATCCAGTTATAACCACCGAAAGTTCAAACTATGCTATCTAATTTATTGCCAATAGATTCAGTATTGTTTAGACAGGCAGATGGACAGGCAGGGATCGGAGGATGGAGACCAAATGTAAACGTGAGCTTTCTTTAAATTGGCGTTATGTTGGTATAGACATTGTAGACTGAAGGACCTGCTCCCGTTCTATACCCAATATACTTTAATGATACCCTTGGTAAGAAGACTCGTTGGCCACCGAGTCCACACCGAGCATCGATCACCCATTGAAAACAAGTCTGTGTTATCCCACTTTCTCATTCAATCCCTGCACAGTACGGGCAATTTTACAGAGGCCAATGAACTTACAAACTCGCACGTCTTTCGGATGTGGGAGGAATCCGGAGCACCCGGAGGAAACCTACGTGGCACAGGCAGAGCGTTCAAGGTTCACCCATAGAGGATTGGGATGTGCTGGTGTTCTATGTTCGATTGTGTCTGTCCTTGCGGCGCACCTTGCTCTGTGATCGGAAAAAGCTTTCATATTATCGATAGGGAGGGCAATTAATCTGTCAATTGTCAATAATATTGGGCGCGAGCCCTAGGTTGGAAAAACGGGTATATCTTCGTGCGTTAGTGCGATTGGACAGATTAAGTTAGGCATACTCAATGTTGCGGAAGCCACCCAATAAAAAATAAAAAAACATAATGTTGTTATAACTTTGCCTCCAATGGAAAATCAGGCGAGCTCCTGCAACAGCACACCTGCTTGTGCGTCTCATATTTGCCGGTTCGGTCCGTCGCACACTGAATTAACAGGTTCCCACACATGTACGATACCAATCTGTAGCTGGTGCAGATGCTTCTGACTCCATTAGCGCTGGGAAAATAAACATGACTGTAATTAGTCTTCATCGCCAAATCGAAGTGGACTGATAGCGAATGCAGTGAATGCTGCCAACTGTGATAGGAAAGGCGGCAAGTTGGATCAATCTGGTTTGTGCCGCGACCAACTGCAATCGTATACACCGGCTGATTTTCCTTTGACAATTTACCAAAAGTTCTGTCCTGAGCCAACGCACCAGCGACAACTTATTTGGACAGGTAATCTAACAGCCAGCAGCGTATCGCAAGTAGGACAACGGAGCACATCGCATAGAAGCGGAGCTCGGAAAGTTGCTCCCTGACCCGGTTTGACCCTGATCTGGGATCATGTGTGGAATTTGCACGTGATCTCTGCTAATTGCGTTAATTCAAAAGTCAGCTCCAGCTCCTTCCACATCCCTAACGTACGGGCGCTGTCGATTCCTCTCACAAACCGCACTGGTTTGTACGTGAACTGCATTCTGTAGTTTGCTTCTAGTGCGCAGTTGCGAATGTTGGATAACATAGAGCCAGTGTGAACGGGTAATAGATGATCGGCACGACTCGAAGTGCGGGGGACCTGTTCCCATGCTGTATCAATCAATCCATCAAGCAACGACCCAGAGAGAACCGGCGCCAGCACAGTGAGAAGGTACAAACATCACCAGTGACCAATATCGATCCCAGGTCGCTGGAGCTGTCAAGGGACAGTGCGCCTGCTGTCCATTTGCATTGAGGGAAACGGGCGTAAAATTCAAATGCCTTAAAAAGCAAGTGCGGTAGGAAAAATAGCTTACCAGAGGCATAAATTGGATGCAGTATTTGCATACAAATGTGCATCGCGAAATCAATTTGCAACAGGTAGTGAGGAAGGTAAGTCTGCCAACGCCACTTACCGTAGACTTCTGCGTAACACATCTGGTTGCTACTTACTTCTTTTTCCAATACATTTCGCCTTGATTGACCACCAAATGCTTCTTGCTTTAAAGTTGATTCTGCCTGCATGTGGAAGGTGTTAACGTAATGTATGGTGCTGAACTGTGATGAACAAACCGGCCGATATCCTTCACTCTCCACATTCCTCTGTGGTCAGGCGAATGGAAGTCACAATTGATTTGCATCTTCTATGCCCCTCTTTTTAATCGTTCTGCGATACGCCGTAAGTCTGTAAAGCAAGTAACGTAATTAGCGCCAGTATTTTGTTCATTATTAGTTTGCGAATTGCATCTTTCCGATGTCTTTTTCAGCATCAGAGATGTGTGGGCGACACGAGTAAAAAGAGCAGGTTACAGAATCAAATAATCCATTCACATCCATATGAACAATTGTCGAATTGATGTTCATCTGGAATATTGAATGTTGGTAATTTTTATTTCATCTTCCCTACAGCTAACCTGATGGCAATCATAATTCTGTCTCGGGGAAAGTGTGGACTCTCCAAATGTATCTCCCGCTATCTGGTATCCATGGCCGCAGCTGAGTTAATGGTTCTGATCTTCGTGGTAATTCTCTCCGAGATTTCTGATGGCTATTTTCCTTATTCATTCCTCAACATAACACAAATTTGTAAACTGAATATTTTCTTTAATTTTATTTGCATCGATTGCTCTGTGTGGTTAACGGTGACCTTTACCTTTGATCGATTTGTCACTATATGTACTCAGAAGTTACGAACAAAATATTGCACCGAAAGAACAGCGGCTTTGGTGATATCACTGACATGTATCTTCTGTATTATTGAAAATATAGCTGTATATTTTGCCTACGTACCTCGAGCAATAATTGACAACGTAGGCTGGTCCTGTGTCATAAATCCAGACTTCTACACCTCACGGTTATGGGCAGCACTTTTGACCATCGATACAATTTTAACCCCATTTGTACCAATTTTACTGATCATGCTTCTGAATGCCCTGACAATGACGCACATCATACACGCCAACAGAGTGAGGAGCGGCCTCCGAGGGAACTCGAAGGACGAGGCCGGCACGGATCAAGAGGTGGAGAACAGAAGGAAGTCCATCATTCTATTGCTGGCCATATCCGGTAGCTTCGTCCAACTGTGGATGGTAAACCTCGTGTGCTTCGTGAGTGTACACTTCCTCGACGTGGAGTTTTCGACAACAGATAACATCGACCCATTTACCATTGCGGAACTGTCCGGATATATGCTGAGATCTCTGAGTGCTTGCACCAATACGTTTATTTATGGGGTGTCTCAGAAAAGGTTCAGGGAGGAATTTATAAAAGTGATTAAGAGCCCATTCGTTTTAATTTCCAATTCAATAAAGTGATATGCGTTCAAAGTGAAAATTCGTTTCTATATTACATTGCCTTCTACGTTATATCATTGCATCTGACTTTCCGAGATACCATTTGCACCACAGCGTCAATACCGACCGTCAGGGTCATGTTTGCAGTACATTTTCTCTCCGCACGTCTATTTAATGTATTCCGTAAAAACCACCCAAATGAACACTATTGAACCAGCAGCCCAGATGCACCAGGGCAGTATTATAGTGGCCATTTGCCCTGTAAACTATTTACGTCTTTGGGGCGTGGATATTAAGTGGAGACCCCGAGGGAATTCCTCGCGGTGGCGGGGAGAACATGAGGAACCCACACAGCATCAGGGAAGGAGATCGGAAGGAGGAGTCTGCAGGTGCATCATCTACAGGTAGATAAGTGGTTCATCGCAAAAATATGGCATTGTGTGGTAACTACAACAATTTGTTTGCACAGCTCAGAAATTATAAACACAGATATCGTGGTAGAATTGGATATAAAGCTAGTTTAGCACCGGGTAAATTTCTGTATTGAACCCAACGACCCCTCGGTATTACTTTACCAAAGAAGACACAAAGTGCTGGAGTAACACAGCACGTCAGGCAGCATCTCCCTGGGACAGAGATGGGTGACGTAATAACAAGGAACTGCTGGAGCTGGTTTATACCGAATGTCGAGACAAAATGCTGAAGTAAATCAGCGGATGAGCCAGCATCATTGCAGAACATGGATAGGCGAAGTTTCGGGTCGGAACCCTTTTTCAGACGAAGGAATGGTTCCGACACGCAAAGTCGCCCATCCATGTTCTCCTGGGAAGCTCTCTGCTTCGCTGAGTTACTCAGCATTTTGTGTCTATCGATAGAGAGGTGACGGTTCTGGTCGGAAACTACTTCACATACAGTAAAGTCCTGTGTGCACCTCTGGTCAGCATGTTATGGACAGTATTGGCGAGCAGCAAAGGTAATGCTCAACATGATGAATTTCAGCAATCTATATATCTGATTACAATCTGGATGCAGACAAAAAATGCGAGTTTCAGCCTGAGAAATCTGGTACGGTTGCTGTCTCGCAGCGCTAGATATCCCGGTTCGATTCTGAGGTTGAGCTCAATCGGTTTACAGTTCACAAATTCTCCCGGATAGGGCGTTTATTTGCTCAGTGTACTCCGGTTTCCTCCCACATCCTAAACCTGTACGGGTCTTGTAGCTTCGTGGGCGTCTGTAGCTTGTCCATATTTTGTAGGGATTGGACAATAATGTGGACTAACATAGAACTAAACACACTCCGAGGCCCGCACCATCGAAGTTGTAGCCGCGGGAAGCCACCACTACCCATCGGCCACTCCCAGGCCGAACCTCCTGACGGCGAAGCTCCACCTAACCGCACAGCTTCCGCCGTGGGTCCCAAACCATGCCTGTCCACGCCACTGACGACCTTACCCCCACACTCCGTCCGCCGACGGGCCGGTGCCATTGTCTCCACCGTTCCTTCCCTCACAACCGGCCACCAGCGGGCCGGATCCGTCGGCTCATATCGGTTCCAGGCCCTGTTCCGTGCACAGGGTTCCATGCTGCCGGTCCCAACAACTTCGCGTTCATAAGATCAGTTTTGGTCTCCTAATTTGAGGAAGGATATCCTTGTAATTGTGGCAGTAATTATCCCAGGTTCACGAGACTGATCCCTGGGATGGCGGGATTGTCATATGAGGAAAGATTAGAAAGACTAGGCTTGTATTCACTGGAGTTTAGAAGGATGAGAGGGGATCTTATGGAGACATATAAAATTATAAAAGGACTGGACAAGCTACATGCAGGAAAAATGTTCCCAATGTTGGGGGAGTCCAGAACCAGGGATAAATAGTCTTAGAATAAAGGGGAGGCCATTTAAAACTGAGGTGAGAATGAAGCTGTTCACCCAGAGAGTTGTGAATTTGTGGAATTATGTGCCACAGAGGGCAGTGGAGGCCAAATCACGGATGAATTTAAGAGAGAGTTAGATAGAGCTATGGGGGCTAGTGGAATCAAGGGATATGGGGAGAAGTTGGGCGCGGGTTACTGATTGTGGATGATCAGCCAGGCTCGAAGAGCCGAATGGCCTTCTCCTGCACCTATTTTCTATGTTTCTATGCTTCTATGATCCCAATGAATGGCGGTGCTGGCTGGAAGGGCCGAATGGCCTCCTCTTTTTCTATGTTTCTATGTTCCATCAGTGATACGAGCTGAATTGCGCCATTCGACCCTTCAGGTCTACTCCGCCGTTCAATCATGGCTGACCTATCATTCCCTCCCAATCCCATTTTTCTGCCTTCTCTCCATTACCACTGACCCCCGTACTAATCAAAAATCTATCTATCTATGTCTTAAAAATATCCGTTGGGCGCCTCCACAGTCTTCTGGGGCAATTAATTCCACAGGCTCTCCACCCTCTAATGAAATAAATTCATCCTCATCCCCTTCCTGAAGGAATGTCCTTTAATTCTGGGGCTTTGCCCTCGTGGAAATAGCCACTCAATGCAGGCCTTTCACTATTCGGCAATTATCAAAGAGGTCTCCCCTCATCCTTCCAAACCCCTCTCACGATTGCCAACAGGGAAGCTCAGTAATGGCTCCACTCGTATATTCTGGACATTCTGTCAGCATATTGCAGAAAGTACTTATGTGCAAAAGAGGTAATTGGAATCAAGGTTGACTTGACCAAACCATATACCTAATTACAATCTAGATAGGATGACCTGCATCGAGCCAATTTCGCCCTGAGTGAGTTCAAGATGAAATTGGGCGGCAGGGTGGAGCAGGTGGTAGAGATGCTGCCTCACAGCGTCAGATGCTCAGGTTCGATTATGGCAGCAAGTGCTGTCTGTGTATAGTTTACAGGTTCTTCCTCTCACCGTGTGTAGCCGCGCCTGGTGCCCCGGTTTGCTCCTATATTCAGAAAATAGACAATAGACAATAGGTGCAGGAGTAGGCCATTCAGCCCTTCGAGCCAGCACCGCCATTCAATGCGATCATGGCTGATCACTCTCAATCAGTACCCCGTTCCTGCCTTCTCCCCATACCCCCTCACTCCGCTATCCTTAAGAGCTCTATCCAGCTCTCTCTTGAAAGCATCCAACGAACTGGCCTCCACTGCCTTCTGAGGCAGAGAATTTCACACCTTCACCACCCTCTGACTGAAAACGTTCTTCCTCATCTCCGTTCTAAATGGCCTACCCCTTATTCTTAAACTGTGGCCCCTTGTTCTGGACTCCCCCAACATTGGGAACATGTTATCTGCCTCTAATGTGTCCAATCCCCTAAAAAGGGTTAATTAGCATTTCTAAATCGTCTCTTGTGTTTTAGGACTGGGAGAGCAAGTGGGATAACACCGAGTTATTATCACCCCGGGGCTGGTACCACCGCAGCCGCCGCCGTCACCGGCCCCACCACGACCTGGGACAGTCCTAGGCCGAACTTCCCCATCTTCCCCGCCACCACGATCGGTTCCAGGTCGGGGCTACTGGCGTCGACGGTTTTCTCTACCGCTCCCATGTCGTGCCAGCCAACGCAACGATGAACTTTATCTGCAACCCGTCTGCTGGAGCGCCCACAGCCATTGACACAGCTCATACCGGTTCCAGCCTCTGTTTCCTTCGCAGGTTCCACGCTGCCGGTCCGAACAACATCACGTGGACTGACTTTCCTGCTGAATCACCTGAGTCGCGCTGTTCCCACTGCCAACAGCGACCTCAGTAATGGCACCACCTTTACACTACACTTCATCGCACCCCGCTGTCTCAGTCCCCATTATCTCCCCACAGCACCTCACCCTCGATCTCTCGATCCTCCTCCTCCGTTGACCACAACCCTCCCCTTGGCGTCTTTTCACCACCCCCCTGACCACTCTCCTTCGGATGCAGAACCATCGCTCCTCAACAGAAGCTTCAACCTTTTACCCCTGCGCCCACATGTCAATGAGACCACCTCCCTCTTCCCGCTATAATATAGAGTTAATTTAAGGGCACCATTCTCTATGGCAGAGCGGGCTTCGACTCCCAGTGACGACACATTTTTCCCGCTCTCACATTTCTCCTCCACTTAGCCTCATCCCGCGGGCCTTCTACCCACTCGGTGTTTGTTATTTAGAACTGCCGCCGCGACATCAATAAGATTGAAATCTCTACACCGCTGACCCAAGCTGATCTCACTCGTCTCAACGCATTGCTCCCCCCCTCTCAACCGTAGTCCGGACATTGTGATTAACTCGCCGACAAGTGAGATGTGTTTGTAATCTGGCGGATTGACATCTATCGTGTGTACACCAGGCATTAGCGCCCGGGCCCCTCCTCGTACCTGCCGCTCGACAGTGTCCATACAGCCGAGCACGTGGCCAACATCTCTCAGACTCTTTCTCTTCTAATCGCGATCTCCGCTCCAGAGCCTGCGACCTCGTATCCCAGCACAGCACCGACGTTTCTATATCCTCCCCAAGATCCACAATGTGGACTAGCCTGTCAGACATATTGTCTCTCCCTTCTCTTACCCGGCTGAACATATCTCCACATAACTTAATTCCGTCCTATACTTCCTTGTCCGTTCCATTCCCACTTCCTTCGGAGACACCTCACACCTCCTTCATATCTTCAATAATTTTCCGTTTCTAGACCACTATTGCGCAATCTTCACAATAGTCGTCCAGTGCCTCTACATCTTCATGCTCCACGAGGTCTCAAGGCTCGCCGATCCTTCCTCAAAGAGAGATCCTTTCCATATCCCCCTACTAGCATGCTCTTCCGCTGGTGTAATTGGTCCTCGCCCTGAACAACTTCACTTTTGACTCCTCTCATTGTCTCCGTTAAAGGTCTAACTCTATGCACTCGATTGGGCCCCACTTTTGCCTGCCTTTATGTTCGTTGTTTAGAACAGTCCTTTTTCCACGGGTACATTGGCGCCATCCACCACCTATTTTCTCCGCTACATCCAAACTTGGAAAACTGGGAAATAGTAGGATATGGGCAGCATACTTTCTAGGAGAACGTTTTGTTTAAATGCCTTGATTTTATTTTTGAAAGAGGTACGAAGAGATATTGATGGCGACGGTGCAGTTGATGTGCTTTCTAGCTCCCTCGTTAACAGATCTAAGCTCTGGACTCCGCGGGATAAAGACCTCGAAAGTTGGATGGAGAATTGGCAAGGAAACATGCACGCAATTATTTTGGAGGACTAAAGATAACTCGGGCAAAGATTGGAAATATTTCTGGGAGGGGGGTGGGGTGGGGGGGGGGGGGGGGTGATACAAGGAAGGAAGACTACAATGATAATTTGATACTAGTCCATAATATCAAAAAATAAAATCTGTATTTAAGCTTTGTGCTATCAATCAAGTCGTCAAGTCAAATTTATTTATATAAGCACATATAAAAACAACCCACGTTGACCAAAGTGCTCTACATCAGAGCAGGTGCATCAGAGCGGGTACAATAAGAAACAGACATCACAGCACACAGGCACAAAAAAACACCGTTCAAAGGGAGCAGCACAAAACAAAAATCAGCCCCTTCAGAAGGCTTCAAAACGTTAAAGAATAAAAGTTTGTTTTGATCCTGGACTTAAAAGAGCGGATGGACGGGTCAGATCTGATAGGGAGGGGGAGGTTTTGATATGGGGGGGGGGTGGAGGGGGAGAGAGGGAAGCCCGTTTAGGGCTTTATAGACAAACAAGAACATTTTGAAATCGATTCTGAACCGTACTGGCAGCAGTGGAGAGAGGCCAGAATAGGGTTAATATGGTCCCTCTTTCGGATACCTGTAAGGAGTCTTGCTGCGGTGTTGTGGACCAATTGCAGGCTGGAAAGGGATGACTGGCTGATCCCAGTATACTGGGAGTTGCAGATGTCCATGCGAGTGGATATAAAGGCGTGGATGACTTTCTATGGATCTTTGAACGAAAGGAACGGCTTGATGTTAGTTGTGGTGCGATGCTAGAAGAAACTGGCTTTCACCATTGAATTTACTTGCTTGCCAAACTTAAATGCGGAATCAAATATCACACCAAGGTGTTTTACATGAGGTTTAACGAGGGTGGATAGGTTACCAAGGCTGTTGGTTATCACTTTCATGGAGTCAGGGGGTCCAAATAGGATGACTTCAGACTTGCTCCCATTCAGCTGTAGGATATTTGTGAAGATTGTTTCTCAAAATTTCAAAGGAAAATTGAAGCTTATTACATTTCCACCCACGTTCTGATTTTCTGGACTCCATCCTTCGGGCTCTAGTGGTGTCACTAAGCCAAGGCCGACCTTTAGACTTAGGCGTTTTCACTTTGTGGGGGGGGGGGGGGGAGAAGTCTCAATAGTACAGGTATTGAGAGCAGCTATGAGAGCCTGAGAGAACTTATTGGCAGTTGAACAGTTAGTGTACCGAGAGCAACGAACAGGGAGATGAGAATTGGTGAGAGAAAAGGACAGAGATGCATCAAATATAAGAGCACTATGATCTGACAGACACACATCGATTATATCCATATTGTAGATCGGAAAACCAGACGATTACACTAGATGGAAAGTATGGCCTTGCTTGTGAGTAGGACCCGTGGTAAGGAGAGTCAGATTGAAAGACTCAAACAGATGTATAAAGTCACTTACAAGATGCTTAGCAGAACAGCAAACATGAATATTAAAATCACCAAGAATCAGGACACGATCAAAGTTGGGCATAGTGTTAGGGATGAAATCAGCAAATGGAGTGATAAAGTCTTTATGCATTTTTGGTGGGCGGTACACAAGAACAATTAAGAGTGGATACACCAGGCATACTTTAATTAATTGAACCTTGAAACTGGAAAATTTATCAGAGTTCAGTAGGCGGCAGTTAAAATGTTTTTTAAACACAGCGGCTGGGCCCCCACCGCGCCCGGAGAGCCTTGGCGAGCAAAAAAGTTACAGTCATCAGGACAGAGTTCAACAAGTGGAACAAGCTCACCAGAGTTAAGCCAGGTCTCTGTCACCAGTAATGTCCAATCCACGGGCGGTGAAAAAGTCATTTAGGATAAAAGTCTTATTGGATAAGGGTCGCGCGTTGATCAGAGCCACTTTGACGGTGATAGCAGGAACGTTGTAATCCGGTAACGGCACCCACGCCAGGGGGCGGAGGTTTAGGGAAACCACGCCACTGCGCTTCACAGATAGCTTGGCTGGGAGCCCGCAGGCCAGCGGTCCGGTGTCCAGGTGCGTGTGCGGAATTATTGGTCGGAGAAAGGCGTACCTGATCACGAGGGAGCGCCGATGGATGGAACGACACGGCCGACCGGATCCAAATTTGCAGAGCTGAAAGAGGTAGGCCGGTGTTGAGCAAGAGCGGGCGAGATTTTTCAGTTTAGCCGAGACACCCGCGCGTTTACTCCGCCTCCTAGCATGTTTCCTACGGCGATACCCGGAGGGCCGGGCCCATACACCTTCAGGTAGTTGGGGAAATAGAGAGCGGTGAAAGACTCTTTGTCCGGGACCCCGGGTGTAGAAGTCCATGACAGAGGCTCGAATACTCAGTAGCGTTTCACGCTCGTAGACCATAGTGGCTTGCACATCTTGCAAGCACAGAGACACAAACAGAACCAGGGCAAACAGGAGCGGTAACAGGCAACGACACACAGGCGCGGCCATCCCCTCTCCCTCCACGAGGAACACACTGACTAACCGACGGGTATTTGACTAACTGTTGAGGCTTTCAATAAACGAATAAAGGAACTTGTTTGAAAAACTCACCACTGCTCATTGAGACGTCTTTGTGTCTCTGCCGTTCCGATCTGTCAGTATCAAGGTATATGGGCCCTAGTTGAAAGTGCAAGTCAGGGTAGAGTTTAAACAGCAAACTCTCTCAAATATCTTATGGCTGATAACCACTGATACAGGCAGCATCTTGTGAAACCTCGCCTGCACCCTCTCAAATGCCTGCCCTTAGTTCATAAAATGTAACTATCATAACTATACGCAAAATTGCAAATTGTGTACGCCCCATCCTTATTATTCAAAACTTCATCACCTCACAATAATCACCACACAATCACCTGTAGCTAATAATCTAAACACTGTTAATATTACCACCAACCTTTGGAGATATCTGTAGACGTACTGATCATATCCAACTGGGCTCGTATGCGGAACATATATAAAAGCAATAAGGGTGTCAGCACCGATCATCTTCACATAGAACCGGACATAGACTAAAAACACATGTCGCAATAGCCCCGAGAGTGGTGGATGCCTGGGACGCGCTACCAGAGGTGGAGGTGGAGACAGGCGCCATCGTGGCATTGAAGAGGCTTTTGGTTTAGCATGTGGGTATGCATGGAATGGAGAGGTATGGATCTCGTGCAGAAACATGAGATCAGTTTAGTTTGCCATCATGTTCGGCACAGGCAGGGATGATCGAAGGGGCTGTCCCTGCACTGGGCCTTTCTGCGTTCTATGTTTCATAATGAATGGTGGTCCCCCATAGCTAACTGCGCATCAGAGAATAATTGCTGTACAGGTCTAGGATTTCTGAAACTGGAAAGCATACGTTGAACAAGAAGGCTTATGCGATGCTTGTTTTCATTAGCAGGGGCACACAATATTGTTTGGTTGTTGATTGCTTCACAAATTAGGGAGGATGAGATGGCGGTATTTGAAGATGACATAGCGGAGGGCACGTCAACTGAGGTATTCAGGGTTGAGTTTAAAAAATAAGAATGGTACCATCTCTCTGCTGAGATTAAATTGTAGGCAGTGGGCGATAGAGAATTAGATACGTATATCGATTATGCAAGGATAGAAGAAGCACATGGTAATTGTAGTGCGTGAGGTTAACTTCCCCAATACTGACAGTAACTTAATGCAAGAGGATTAGACGCGTGCAATTTATTAAGTGTATCCAAGGAGATTTCCCTAAAAGGTATGTGGATAGTCCGACGCGAAGAGGGACCATACTGGATCACGTATTGGAAAACAAGTCTGGCCAGGTAAGGTGTCGCGGTAAAAGAGCATGTTGAAGGTAGTGTTCAAACCTCTAAACGTTTTAAGATTATTTATAATAGGGATGGGTATGCATGAAGGGGGTACTAAATTCGTGTCAAAGTAGTTTACAAGGTCATTAGGCAGGAGCAAGGGAGGGTATATTTGGAGCAGTTGTTATTGGGTACGGCCACAGCAGACGCGTGGGACTCGTTTAAAGGCCAGCTGATCAAATGGAGGATCCGCATGTTCTAGTAGGAAGGGAGGGGTAAGGACGTCACGTTAAGGGAATGGTGAATAGCCAAGGAGGTTTAAACGTGGTCGGGAAGAAAACGGGAGCGCTTGTTATGTTCAAGAAGATGGCATCTGACGGGGTTTATGAGGAATATAAAGTGTGCAGGAGTATTCAATATAACGTACTCAATCGGGCGATTAATACAGCCAAAATGGACCATGAAATATCATTGGCGAATCGGATTAAGAAAACCAACGTTCCTTAGACAATGTTAAAAATAAAAGGGTGGCCTGGGAGGAAGTAGGACTACTGGGAAATGTGATGGTATCTATGCGGAGTGGGAGGATGTAGGTGAGGTGCTAAACGATTAATGTGCATCCGTACTCACGGAGAAGAAGGATTTGGAGGAGAGCGTGATCAATGTGAAGAATCCAAATATGCGGAAGCAGTTTGCGATCGAGAAAGAGGTGGTGCTGAGGCTCTCGAAGAGCAATAAGGTGGACAAATCACCAGGGCCTAATGTGAGATCTGCAAGGTTATTGAAGGAGGCACGGGATGGGGTTTTCGGGGGACATGACGAAGATCTTGATTTGTCGGTCAGACAATACCGACATTAGATTTACTCCCGTTTGGATGAACTCTGTCCGGATATATGCTGAGAGCTCTGAGTGCCTGCACCAACACGTTTAGTTATGGGGTGTCCCAGAATAAATTCAGGGAGGAACTAAAAAATGTAATTAAGAGCCCATTCGTATTCTTTTCCAATTCAATAAATTGTCTTTAATGTCTCGATGAAAACTGAGAATTTCTTTCGAAATTGCGTTGTCTTCTATGTTATATTATTGCATGTCACTTTCCGAGATACCATTCGCACCATCGAGTCAATGCCGATTGTCAAGTTAATCCTTGCGGCCTCAATCCCCTCTGCAGGCCCATTCAACTTAACCCCTGCTGTATCATGACCGTGTCACGTTTTGAGCCGGAACAGTGAAATCCTGTGTGCCTTACCTGGACCTTTTTATTTCCAACTGCCGACATATCAACCGTCTTGAATTCTCTACTCCACTTACGGATCTCACCCCTTCTGAACGCACAGGCCTACTCTTTCTCAACAACAATCCCGACATTGTTATAAAACCCACCACCAAGGGAGATGCCATTGTAATCAGGCGTGCTGACCTCTACCCAGTTGAGGTAAGGCATCAGCTCTCTGACATCTCCTCATACTTACCCGTCGATCATGACCCCACAGACGAACTCCAGGGTATCATGTCCCATTCAGTTTCTGATCGCACCGCCTCCGGCGATCTCCCCTCCACAACCTCTGCCCTCATCGTTCCTCAGCCCCACGTTGCCCACATCTATCGCCTCCCCAAAATCCACAAAGCGGACTGCCCTGACAGACCCATTGTCACTGCCTTCTCCTACCCCGTTGAACCCTTTTCCACGTGCGGAGATTCCATTTATCCTTCGTCTTGAGTCGCTTCACACCTCCGTCAACCACAACTCACACGCCCTTCATCTCTTTAAGAAACATTAAGTATCTAGGCCCCCTTTGCTTCATTTTCACCATGGGCGTCCAATTCCATTTCACCTTCATCCTACACTGAGTCTCAAAGCACTCCGATTCTTCCTCGAGCAGAGACACATTAAATGTCCCTTTACTCACCCTCTCCGCCGCTGGCGCAATATCTGCACGCCTGGAACAACTTCTCTTTCGACTGCTCTCACTTTCACCAAGTTAATGATAAAGCCACGTGCACTCAAATGGACACTTGCATGCATTTTTGTCGTGTACGTCGAATGGTCGTTGATCCAGGTGTACTTTGGCCTAAGCCTCCAAATCGTTCACCGCCTCATCTACAACTGCATCCGGGCCGCCTCCTGCATCTGAACAGTATTAGTCCATTTATCTTCCTTAAATACTATCGTCCACTTTGCCTCCAAATTCCTGACGACTATCCCTCCCACCATCCCGAGTGCCGATGTGATGTGATTCACTGTGATAACATCTTCTGAGTTGATTACCATGCGTCAGCTATTTAGTTTCGTTGCCTTGTTGATGGAGGTAGGTGGAGTGGGATGGTGGTGGGATCAAACTTGATGCCAGGCAAAGTCTGAATGGGGGTACAATTAGGGAAAGATTGAGTCAAATTATTGTGCAGCATAGAATAGAGCCCATCATACACATTTATGCCAAACGTTTCGCCCATCTGCATTGGATCCCTTTGTCAATTTCAAGAGTTTAGAAGGTATACAGGGCAACATGAAATATATCGGCAGCCACAAAAATGGTTCCATGAGTCTGCATTGAGGTTAAGTGAAATCCCAAATCAATTATAAAAACATTTGTTGGAGCATAAGATCATAAGATCATGTGATAGGAGCAGAATTAGGCCATTCGGTCCATCAAGTCTGCGCTATTCAATCGTGGAGTGTCTGGAACGGGCTGTCAGCGATGGCGGTGAAAGCAGATGTGAGAATGACGTGGAAGAAGCTGTTAGATAGCGACATGGATATGAGTGGATAATTCAACATTGATTTGCCGCAGGAAGTAGAGAATGCGAATAGACTAATAAACATATGTTCTTACTTATAATTCTCCATATTTTCTGTAATAGAATAACATAATATCTATTTTCCAGAACAATGCTGGCAGATATTGCGCAATAACATAATTAGCAGTAACCCGACGTGATGATGGTAACTTTGTTTGTTTAACTGACTGACACTAATCCCAATTAATTTGCCTTGATTAGTGGTCATATGATTTATCTGGAGAATATGCTGCTATCTTTAAAAGCAAGCGACCTGTCATACCACTGGCAGGAAACGACGATTGTCGCTGGGCATGGACCTGCCGGTACTCAAACAGGTGGAGAACATTTTCTACCCTATCCTTGTCATTGTTGGTATTCCTGGTAAGTCCTTTATTATTCTGTACCCAAGTTTCGCTCTCTCGTCTTTACTGAATTCAATCTGCAACTGCTAGTGAGCAATGCGAGTCTGGCCACGCCACGCCGCGGACATCTCGATGCGATTTATATTTACACGCAATACTTGTCAACTGCGGTAGTCATTAAACTCTTCTTGTTTTCAAGTTGGTACTGCGTTTTGCCTGCATATGGAAGGTTATAACATAAGGTATGACGCTGGACTGTGATGGGCAAATCTGCCGAGATTCTTTATTCTCCACATTCCTCTGTGAACATGCGAATGGAATTCACGATTGATATATATCCACTAGACCCGTCAGACCTCTTAATAATCGTTCTGCGATAGGCCGCGACTCTGTAAATCCAGCCATGGCCTTGGCCACTACATTGTATTCGCTATTAGTTTGTGAAGTCCATCTTACAGATGTCCGTTCCTGAATCAGAGATGTGTGGGCGACACGAGTAAAAGGGGTAGTTGACAGTCTCATATACTACATTTACTTTCGCTGAACTGTCAAACTGATGTTCTTCTACAATAGTGAATGTTGGTGATTTTAATTTCGTCTTTCCAACAGCTAACCTGATGACAATCGTAATTCTCTCCCGGGGAAAGTGTGGACTCTCCAAGTGTATCTCCCACTATCTGGTATCCATGGCCGTAGCTGATTTAATGGCTCTGATCTTCGAGGTAATTCTCTCCGAGATTTCAGATGGCTATTTTTCTTATTCATTCCTCAACATAACTCAAATTTGTAAACTGAATATTTTCTTCAGTTTCCTTTGCATCGACTGCTCTGTGTGGTTAACGGTGACCTTCACCTTCGATCGATTTTTCACTATATGTACTCAGAATTTAAGAAGAAAATATTGCACAGGGAGAACTGCGGCTTTGGTAATATCGCTGACATGTATCTTCTGTATTATTGAAAATATACCTGTATATTTTGCCTCCGTACCTCGAGAAATAATTGACAACGTCGGCTGGTTCTGTGTCATAACCCCAGACCTCTACACCTCACAGTCTTGGGCAGCATTTTTGACCATCGATACAATTTTAACCCCATTTGTACCAATTTTACTAATCATGCTGCTGAATGCCCTGACAATGACGCACATCGTACACGCCAACAGAGTGAGGAGCGGTTTCCGAGGGAGCACGAAGGACGAGGGCGGCACGGATCAAGAGGTGGAGAACAGAAGGAAGTCCATCATTCTATTGCTGGCCATATCCGGTAGCTTCGTACTACTGTGGATGGTAAACCTCGTGTGCATCTTGAGTGTACACTTCCTCGACGTGGAGCTTTCGACAACAGATGACAACGACCCATTTAACATTGCGGAACAGTCCGGATATATGCTAAGTTCTCTGAGTGCTTGCACCAATACGTTTATTTATGGGGTGTCCCAGAAAAGGTTCAGGGCGGAATTTATAAAAGTGATTAAGAGCCCATTCGTTTTAATTTCCAATTCAATAAAGTATTAAATATGATATAAATGTTCAAAGTGAAAATTCGTTTCTAAATCACATTGCCTTCTACGTTATATCATTGCATCTGGCTTTCTGAGATACCATTTGCACCATAGCGTCAATACCGACTGTCAGGGTAATGCTTGCAGTCCCTTTTCTCTCCGCACGGTCATTTAATTTATTCCCTAAAACACCACCCAAATGCACACTATTGAACAACCAGCCCAGATGCACCGGGGCGGTATTATAATGACCATTTGCCCTGTAAACTATTTACGTCTTTGGGGCGTGGACAGTAAATGTAGTCCCCGAGGGAATTCCTCGCGGTGGCGGGGAGAACATGAGGAACACACACAGCATCAGAGAACAGGATGGGAAGGAGGGGTCTGCAGGTGCATCATCTACAGGTAGATAAGTGGTTCATCGCACAAATATGGCATTGTGTGTAAACCACAACATTTTGTTTGCACAGCTCAGAAATTATAAACACAGATATCGTGGTAGAATTGGCTATAAAGCTAGTTTACCACCGGGTAAATTTCTGTATTTAACCCAACGACCCCTCGGTACTAGTTTACCAAAGAAGACACAAAGTGCTGGAGTAACACAGCAGGTCAGGCAGCATTTCCCTGAGACAGAGATGGGTGACGTAAGAACAAGGAACTGCTCGTGCTGGTTTATACCGAATGTCGAGACAAAACGCTGAAGTAAATCAGCGGACGAGCCAGCTCCATTGCAGAACATGGATAGGCGAAGTTTCGGGTTGGAACCCTTTTTCAGAAGAAGGAAGGGTTCCGATCCGCAAAGTCGCCCATCCATGTTCTCAAGGGAAGCTCTCTGCTGCGTTGTGTTGATCAGTATTTTGTGTCTATCGATAGAGAGGTGACGGTTCTGGTCGGAAACTACTTCACATACAGTAAAGTCCTGTGTGCACCTCTGATCAGCATGTTATGGACAGTATTGGCGAGCAGCAGAGGTGGTGCTCAACATGATGAATTTCAGCAATCTATATATTTGATTACAATCTGCATGCAGTGACAAAAATGCCAGTTTCAGCCTGAGAAATCTGGTACGGTTGCTGTCTCACAGCGCTAGATTTCCTGGTTCGATTCTGAGCTTGAGCTCAGTCGTTTTCATTTTACAAATTCTCCCTGATAGGGCGTGTATTTGCTCAGTGTCCACCCACATCCTAAAGCTGTGCGGTCCTTGTTACTTCGTGGGCGTCTGTAAATTGTCCATATTTTGTAGAGATTGGATAAGAAAGTGGACAAACATAGAACTAAACACACTCCGAGGCCGGCACCATCGAAGCTGCAGCCGCCGTCAGCCACCGCGACCCCCTCGGCCACTCCCAGGCCGAACCTACTGACGGCGAAGCTCCACCTAACCGCACAGCTTTCCCCGTGTGTCCCAACCCATGCCTGTCCACGCCACTGACGACCTTACCCCCACACTCCGTCCGCCGACGGGCTGGTGCCATTGTCTCCACCGTTCCTTCACTTACTAACGGCCACCAGCGCGCCGGATCTGTCGGCTCATATCGGTTCCAGGCCCTGTTCCATGCACAGGGTTCCATGCCGCCGGTCCCAACAACTTCGCGTTCATAAGATCAGTTTTGGTCTCCTAATTTGAGGAAGAACATCCTTGTAATTGTGGCAGTGCAGCGTAGGCTCACGAGACTGATCCCTGGGATGGCGAGATTGTCATATGAGGAAAGATTGAAAAGACTAGGCTTGTATTCACTGGAGTTTAGAAGGATGAGAGGGGATCTTATAGAGACATATAATATTATAAAAGGACTGGACCAGCTACACGCAGGAAAAATGTTCCCAATGTTGGGGGAGTCCAGAACCAGGGGTCACAGTCTTAGAATAAATGGGAGGCCATTTAAAACCGAGGTGAGAAGCAACTTTTTCATCCAGAGAGTTGTGAATTTGTGGAGATCTCTGCCAATGAGGGCAGTGGAGGCCAAGTAACCGATGAATTTAAGAGAGTGTTAGATAGAGCTCTGGGGGCTAGTGGAATCAAGGGATATGGGGAGAAGTTGGGCACGGGTTACTGATTGTGCATATCAGCCATTATCGCAATGAATGGCGGTGCCGGCTCAAATGGCCGAATGGCCTCCTCCTGCACCTATTTTCTATGTTTCTATGTTCCATCAGTGATACGAGCTGTATTATGCCATTCGACCCATCAGGTCTAGTCCGCCATTCAATCATGGCTGACCTATCATTCCCTCCCAAACCCATTTTTCTGCCTTCTCTCCATTACCACTGACCCCCGTACTAATCAAAAATCTATCTATCTATGTTTTAAAAATATGCTTTGGCGGCCTCCACAGTCTTCTGGGGCAATGAATTCCACAAGTTCTCCACCCTCTAATGAAATAAATTCCTCCTCATCCCCTTCCTGAAGGAACGTCCTTTAATTCTGGGGCTTTGCCCTCGTGGAAATAGCCACTGCACATCCACTCTATGCAGGCCTTTCACTATTCGGCAAGTATCAAAGAGGTCTCCCCTCATCCTTCTAAACCCCTCTCGCGATTTCCAACAGGGAAGCTCAGTAATGGCTCCACTCGTATATTCTGACCATTCTGTCAGCACATTGCATAAAGTATTTATGCGCTAAAGAGGTAACTGGAATCAAGGTTGACTTGACCAATCCATATACCTAATGACAATATAGATAGGATGACCTGCATCGAGCCAATTTCGCCCTGAGAGAGTTCAAGATGAAATTGGGCGGCAGGGTGGGGCAGCTGGTAGAGATGCTGCCTCACAGCGTCAGATGCTCAGGTTCGATTATGGCAGCGAGTGCAGTCTGTGTATAGTTTACAGGTTCTTCCTCTCACCGTGTGTAGTCGCGCCTGGTGCCCCGGTTTGCTCCTATATCCCGAAAAGGGTTAATTAGCATTTCTAAATCGTCCCTTGTGTTTAAGGACTGGGAGAGCAAGTGGGATAACACCGATTTAGTATCATCCCGGGGCTGGTACCACCGCAGCCGTCGCCGCCACCGGCCTCCACCACGACGGTCCTAGGCCGAACTTCCCCATCTTCCCCGCCACCACGATCGGTTCCAGGTCGGGGCTACTGGCATCGACGGACTGCCGGCCCGCACGGTTTTCTCTACCGCTCCCATGTCGTGCCAGCCAACGCAACGACGACTCTTATCTGCAACCCGTCTGCTGGAGAGCCCGCAGCCATTGACACAGCTCATACCGGTTCCAGCCTCTGTTTCCTTCGCAGGTTCCACGCTGCCGGTCCGAACAACATCACGTGGACTGTCTCTCCTGCTGAATCTCCTGAGTCGCGCTGTTCCCACTGCCAACAGGGAACCTCAGTAATGGCACCACCTTTACACTACACTTCATCGCACCCTCCTGTCTCAGTCCCCATGATCTCCCCACAGCACCTCACCCTCGATCCCTCGGTCCCCCTCCTCCACTGACCACAACCCTCCCCTTGGCGTATTTTCACCACCCCGCTGACCACTCTCCTTCGGATGCAGAACCATCGCTCCTCAACAGAAGCTTTAACATTTTACCCCTGCGCCCACATGTCAATGAGACCCCACCCTCCCTCTTCCCGCCATAATGTAAAGTTATTGTTAGGGCGCCCCGAAGCCGGACCATTCTCTATGGCAAAGCCGGCTTCGCCTCCCAGTGACGACACATTTTTTCCCGCTCTCACATTTCTCCTCCACTTGGCCTCATCCCACAGGCCTTCTACCTACTCGGTGCTTGTTATTTAGAACTGCCGCCGCGACACCAATAAGATTGAGTTCTCTACACCGCTGACCCATGCTGATCTCACCGCTCTCAACGCACTGCTCTCCCCCTCTCAACCGTAGTACAGACATTGTGATTAACTCGCCGACAAGTGAGATGTGTTTGTAATCTGGCGGATTGACATCTATCGAGTGTACACCAGGCATTAGCGCCCGGGCCCCTCCTCGTGCCTGCCGATCGACCGTGTCCATACAGCCGAGCACGTGGCCAACATCTCTCAGGCTCTTTCTCTTCTAATCGCGATCTCCGCTCCAGAGCCTCCGACCTCGTATCCCAGCACAGCACAGACGTTTCTATATCCTCCCCAAGATCCACAATGTGGACTAGCCTGTCAGACATATTGTCTCTCCCTTCTCTTACCCGGCTGAACATATCTCCACATAACTTAATTCCGTCCTATACTTCCTTGTCCGTTCCATTTCCACTTCCTTCCGAGACACCTCACACACCCTTCATATCTTCAATAATTTTCCGTTTCTAGACCCCTATTGCGCAATCTTCACAATAGTCGCCCAGTGCCCCTACATCTTCATGCTCCACGAGGTCTCAAGGCCCGCCGATCCTTCCTCGAAGAGAGATCCTTTCCATATCCCCCTACTAGCATGCTCTTCCGCTGGTGTAATTGGTCCTCGCCCTGAACAACTTCACTTTTGACTCCTCTCATTGTCTCCGTTAAAGGTCTAACTATATGCACTCGATTGGGCCCCACTTTTGCCTGCCTTTATGTTCGTTGTTTAGAACAGTCCTTTTTCCACGGGTACATTGGCGCCATCCTCCACCTATTTGCTCCGCTACATCCAAACTTGGAAAACTAGGAAATAGTAGGATATGGGCAGCATACTTTCTAGGAGAACGTTTTGTTTAAATGCCTTGATTTTATTTTTGAAAGAGGTACGAAGAGATATTGATGGCGACGGTGCAGTTGGTGTGCTTTCTAGCTCCCTCGTTAACAGATCTAAGCTCTGGATTCCGCGGGATAAAGACCTCGAAAGTTGGATGGAGAATTGGCAAGGAAACATGCACGCAGTAATTTTGGAGGAATAAGGATAACTCGGGCAAAGATTGCAAAGATTTCTGGGAGGGGGGCGTGGGGGGGGGGGGGGTGATACAAGGAAGGAAGACTACAATGATAATTTGATACTAGTCCATAATATCAAAAAATAAAATCTGTATTTAAGCTTTGTGCTATCAATCAAGTCGTCAAGTCAAATGTATTTATAAAAGCACATATAAAAACATCCCACGTTGACCAAAGTGCTCTACATCAGAGCGGGTACATCAGAGCGGGTAAAATAAGAAACAGACATCACAGCACACAGGCACAAAAAAACACCGTTCAAAGGGAGCAGCACAAAACAAAAATCACCCCCTTCAGAAGGCTTCAAAACGTTAAAGAAGAGAAGCTTGTTTTGATCCTGGAATTAAAAGAGCCGATGGACGGTTCAGATCTGACAGGGAGGGGAATGTTTTGATATGGGGGGGGGGGGGGGGGGGTGAAGGAGGAGAGAGGGAAGCCCGTTTAGGGCTTTATAGACAAACAAGAAAAAAATGAAATCGATTCTGAACCGTATTGGCAAGCCAGTGGAAAGAGGCCAGAATAGGGTTAATATGGTCCCTCTTTCGGGTACCTGTAAGGAGTCTTGCTACGGTGTTGTGGACCAATTGCAGGCTGGATAGGGATGACTGGCTGATCCCAGTATACTGGGAGTTGCAGAAGTCCATGCGAGTGGATATAAAGGCGTGGATGACTTTCTATAGATATTTGAACGAAAGAAACGGCTTGATGTTAGCTGCGGTGCGAAGCTAGAAGAAACTGGCTTTCACCATTGAATTTACTTGCTTGCCAAACTTAAATGCGGAATCAAATATCACACCAAGGTGTTTTACATGAGGTCTAACGAGGGTGGATAGGTTACCAAGGCTATTGGTTATCACTTTGATGGAGTCAGGGGGTCCAAATAGGATGACTTCAGACTTGCTCCCATTCAGCGGTAGGATATTTGTGAAGATTGTTTCTCAAAATTTCAAAGGAAAATTGAAGCTTATCACATTTCCACCCCCGTTCTGATTTTCTGCACTCCATTCTTCGGGCTCTAGTGGTGTCATTAAGCACAAGGCCGACCTTTAGACTTAGGCGTTTTCACTTTGTGGGGGGTGGGGGGGGGGGGGGTGGAGAAGCCTCAATAGTACAGGTATTGAGAGCAACTATGAGAGCCTAAGAGAACTTATTGGCAGTTGAAGAGTTATTGTACCGAGAGCAACGAACAGGGAGATGAGAATTGGTGAGAGAAAAGGACAGAGATGCATCAAATATAACAGCACTATGATCTGACAGACACACATCAATTATATCCATATTGTAGATCGGAAAACCAGACGATTACACTAGATGGAGCGTATGGCCTTGCTTGTGAGTAGGACCAGTCGTAAGTAGAGTCAGATTGAAAGACTCAACCAGATGTATAAATTCACTTACAAGAAGCTTAGCAGGACAGCAAACATGAATATTAAAATCACCAAGAATCAGGGCACTATCTAAGTTGGGCATAGTCAAGTCAAGTCAAGTCAAGTCAATTTTATTTGTATAGCACATTTAAAAACAACCCACGTTGACCAAAGTGCTGTACATTTGATTAGGTTCCAATAGAAAAAAAAACGCAAACAGTTCACAGCGCCTCCTCAATGAGCCTCAAACGCTAGGGAGTAGAAATATGTTTTGAGCCTGGACTTAAAGGAGTCGATGGAGGGGGCAGTTCTGATCGGGAGAGGGATGCTGTTCCACAGTCTAGGAGCTGCAACCGCAAAAGCGCGGTCACCCCTGAGTTTAAGCCTAGACCGCGGGATAGTGAATAGCCCCAAGTCGGCCGATCTGAGGGACCTGGAGTTAGAGAGGGGGGTTAGAAGATTTTTGATGTAGGGGGGGGAGTGTCCATTTAGGGCTTTATACGTGAATAGGAGGAGCTTGAAGTTGATTCTGTACCGTACAGGGAGCCAGTGGAGAGAGGCCAGAATCGGGGTGATGTGGTCCCTTTTACGGGTACCCGTCAGGAGTCTCGCTGCGGCGTTTTGGACCAGTTGCAGGCGGGACAGGGAAGATTGGCTGATCCCAGTGTATAGGGAGTTGCAGTAGTCTAGGCGGGAGGAAATGAAAGCGTGAATGATTTTTTCTGTGTCGTCGAATTTGAGGAAAGGTTTGATTTTAGCTATGGTTCGAAGTTGGAAGAAGCTGGCTTTTACCACAGCGTTGACTTGCTTATCAAATTTTAATGCAGAGTCAAATATCATGCCGAGGTTTTTGACATGCGGTTTGACTAGGCAGGATAGGCTTCCAAGACTGCCTGTTATCAATTTGATGGAGTCGGGGGGGCCGAATAGGATGACCTCAGACTTGCTCTCATTTAATTGGAGGAAGTTCTGTGCCATCCAACATTTTATGTCCTCAAGGCAGTGTGAGAGGCTGTTTAAATTTGACTGGTTGTTGGGTTTCAGGGGGAGGTAAAGCTGAGTGTCATCGGCATAGCAGTGGAAAGAAATGCCGTGCCTTTGAATGATTTGGCCAAGGGGGAGCATGTATAGAGAGAAGAGAATGGGGCCTAGGATGGAGCCTTGTGGAACTCCGCAGGAGAGGCTAGCTGGAGCAGAGGAATAACTGCCTATGTTGATGGCGAAACTCCTATCTTTGAGGTACGAAGCGAACCAGCTCAGGGCAGTGCCATCAATGCCAACCGCGTACCGGAGACGGTCAATAAGGATGGTGTGGTCCACTGTATCGAATGCTGCGCTGAGGTCGAGAAGGAGCAGGATTGCACAGTCGCCGGTGTCGATGGCGAGAAGCAGGTCGTTGTGTACCTTCAACAAGGCAGACTCTGTGCTGTGGTGGGCTCTGAAACCTGACTGGAAACTTTCCAGGATGGTGTTTTGGTGCAGGTAGGGCACTAATTGGTTAAGGATAGCCTTTTCAAGGACTTTTGACAGGAATGGCAGTTTGGAAATGGGTCTGTAGTTGCTAGGCAAGGTGGGGTCTAGGTTAGGTTTTTTCAGTAGGGGCTGGACCACCGCGTGCTTGAAACTGGTTGGAACAGTGCCAGTGGCCAGAGAACTGTTGATAATAGAGAGGATGCTGGGACCAGCTATTGCAATGACATCCTTCAGAAGGGCAGTGGGGGCAGGATCAAGGGGGCAGGTTGCAGGTTTCATAGTGGAGACAAGCTTTGCAAGGGAGGATAGAGTGACGGGTTGGAAGCAGTCCAATTTAGATGAACAGACTAGTGAGACAGCTAGGTCACGGGTGGGAGGGGAAATGTTCATTCTAATATTCTCAACTTTGTTGGTGAAAAATTTAGCGAATTCTTCGCACTTAGCAGGGGACCCAACTAAGCTGGTACTGGGGGCGGGACATATGACAGAGGTAATTGTTCTAAATAGGACCTTGGAGTTATGAGAGTTTTTCGAAATAAGGTCGGAGAAGTATTGTGCTCTAGCAGACTTTACTGCTTCCTGGTATTTGAGAAGATTGTTTCTCAGAATTTCGAAGGAAATTTGAAGCTTGTCACATTTCCATCTCCTTTCTGATTTTCTGCACTCCCTTCTTAGGGCTTTGGTGGTGTCATTGAGCCACGGCCGACCTTTGGGCTTAGGCTTTTTCATTTTAAGGGGAGCGATAGAATCCAGGATGGAAGAGCAAGTGATATTAAATAAAGAGGCGAGATCCTCAGTGCTGAGATGGGGGGGGAGAGGCCTCAATAGTGCAGATGTTGGGGGCAGCTGTGAGAGCCTTGGAGAATTT
The DNA here is from genome assembly GCF_053455715.1 of Rhinoraja longicauda. Taxonomy (NCBI): domain Eukaryota; kingdom Metazoa; phylum Chordata; class Chondrichthyes; order Rajiformes; family Arhynchobatidae; genus Rhinoraja; species Rhinoraja longicauda. Next base: position 31,493,571 of record NC_135971.1, read on the forward strand.
ACTGGCAGTCAATGAATTTACGTCGCGGGAGTAGCGAACAGGGAGATGAGATTTTGCGGGAGATAAAGGCAGAGATGCGTCAAAAATGATAGCGCTGTGGTCCGATAGACAGGCTTCAGTAGTTTCAATGTTGTTGATTGGGAATCCGGACGATAACACTAGGTCGAGAGTATGGCCTAACTTGTGAGTGGGTCCCGTGGTGTGAAGAGTCAGATTGAAGGACTCAACCAGGTGCATAAATTCACTCACAAGAGGCTTAGTGGGACAGCAAACATGAATATTAAAGTCACCAAGAATCATGATCCGGTCAAATTTGGGCAAAATGCTAGAAATCAGATCAGCAAATTGGGTGATGAAGTCCTTATGCATTTTTGGTGGGCGATACACAAGAACAATTAAGAGGGGGTAGGCTAGGCCTACTTTAATTAGTTGCACCTCGAAACTGGAGAAATGATCAGCGTTCAGGAGGCGGCAGTTGAAATGTTTCTTAAACACAGTGGCTAAGCCCCCACCGCGTCCGGAGAGCCTAGGCGAGGTGAAAAAGTGACAGTTATCAGGACAGAGTTCCACGAGTGGAGCAAGCTCACCAGGGTTAAGCCAGGATTCTGTGAGCAGTAGGAAGTCCAATCCACGGGTGATGAAGAAGTCGTTGAGGATGAAAGTCTTGTTTTGGAGGGATCTTACGTTGATCAGGGCCACTTTAGTAGGGACAGTAGGGACAACAGGTGAGCTTCGGTCCGGTAGCGGCTCCCACGCCAGCGGGCGGAGGTTCAGGGAGACCACGCCGCTGCGCTTCACAGATGGCCTTGCTGGGAGCCCACGGGCCGGCAGTCCAGGGACCGGGATGATCGGTCGAAGAGCGGCATACCTGAGCTCGAGGGAGCGCCGGTGGATGGAGCTGTAAGGTCGACCAGGTCTGACTTCGCAGCGCTGGGCGAGGTAGGCCGCTGTTGGATGAGCGCGGGCGAGGTTTTTTAAATTTTCGAAAGTTCCCGCGCGTTTACCCCGCCTCCTAGCGCGGTGCGTGCGGCGGTGGATGTAAGGCTGGGCCCGCACATCTACCGGGTGTTGATCGAGGAGCGATCGCTGGAAGAAACTTTGTCCGGGACCTGGACTGAAGAAGTCGACGACGGAGGGTCGGATCAACAGGAGGGTTCGGCGGTCGTAAACTAAAGTGGCTCGAAGAACACTACGATCTCCAGGTGAGCGACGACAGGCAGCCAAACACAACGGCGCGGCCATCCCTAGTGTTAGGGATGAAATCAGCAAATGGAGTGATAAAGTCTTTATGCACTTTTGGTGGGCGGTACACAAGAATAATTAAGAGGGGATAGACCAGGCTTACTTTAATTAATTGCACATTGAAACTGGAAAAATAATCAGTGTTCAGTAAGCGGCAGTTAAAATGTTTTTTAAACACAGCGGCCAAGCCCCCACAGCGCCCGGAGAGCATAGGCGAGCTAAAAAGTTACAGTCATCATGGACAGAGTTCAACAAGTGGAACAAGCTCACCAGAGTTAAGCCAGGTTTCTGTCAACAGTAAGACGTCCAATCCACGGGCGGTGCAAATGTCATTGAGGATAAAAGCCTTATTGGATAAGGATCGTGCGTTGATCAGAACCACTTTGACGGTGATAGCAGGAACGTTGTAATCCGGTAACGGCTCCCACGCCAGGGGGCGGAGGTTCAGGGAAACCACGCCACTGCGCTTCACAGATAGCTTGGCTGGGAGCCCGCAGGCCAGCGATCCGGTGTCCAGGATAATCGGTCGGAGAAAGACGTACCTGATCTCGAGGGAGCGCCGATGGATGGAACGACACGGCCGACCGAATCCACATTCGGAGAGCTGAAAGAGGTAGGCCGGTGTTGAGCAAGAGCGGGCGTTATTTTTCCGTTTCTCGGAGGCACCCGCGTTTACTCCGCCTCCTAGCACGTTTCATACGGCGATAGACGCAGGGCCGGGCCCATACACCGTCAGGTAGTTGGGGGAAATAGAGAGCGGTGAAAGACTCTTTGTCCGGGACCCCGGGTGTAGAAGTCCATGACAGAGGCTTGAATATTCAGTAGCGTTTGACGCTCGTAGACCATAGTGGCTTGCACATCATGCAAGCACAGACACAAACAGAACCAGGGCAAACAGGAGCGGTAACAGGCAACGACACGCAGGCGCGGCCATCCCCTCTCCCTCCACGAGGAACACACCGACTAACTGACGGGTATTTGACTAACTGTTGAGGCTTTGAATAAACGAATAAAGGGACTTGTTTGTGAAACTCACCACTGCTCATTGAGACGTCTTTGTTTCTCTGCCGTTCTGATCTGTCAGTAACAAGGTAACTGGGCCCTAGTTGAAAGTGCAAGTCAGGGTAGAGTTTAAACAGCAAACTCTCTCAAATATCTTATGGCTGATAACCACTGATGCAGGCAACATCTTGGGAAACCTCGCCTGCTCCTTCTCAAATGCCCGCCCATAGTTCAGAAAATGTAACTATCATAACTATACGCAAAATTGCAAATTGTGTACGCCGCATCCATATTATTCAAAACTTCACCACCTCACAATAATCACCACACAATCGCCTGCAGCTAATAATCTAAACACTGTTAATATTACCACCAACCGTTGGACATATCTGTAGACGTACTGATCAGAAACATCCATGTGCAGCAAAAGCGGCAGCGTGTTCGCCCGCCCCGGATCGGACTTATCATCGGCGGAGCCGGCCGTCTTCGGAGGCTGCGGGAGCGGCTGCGACTCGCCGTAGGCTCGGGCCGCTGCGGACCGTCCGGCGCGGCCTGCAACCAGAACAACCTGACTGCGGGTGAAGACGGCAGGAGAAGGGGAAGACATTGTGGCCTTCCATCACAGTGAGGAGAGGACTGGAGGAGACTCACTGTGATGGATGTTTCTTTGATGGATGTTTCTTTTTTTGTGTGTTTTTGGGGTTGTGTAATTTTAATGCCTATTTAATGCTTTTATTGTTGGACTGTGGGTGACTGAATTTCGTCCAATATTGGATGACAAATAAAGCTATTTTGAATCTTGAATCTTGAATCATATCCAACTGGGCTCATATGCGGAACATATATAAAAGCAATAAGGGTGTCAGCACCGATCATCTTCACAAAGAACCGGACATAGACTAAAAAACACATGTCGCAATAGCCCCGAGAGTGGTGGATGCCCGGGACGCATTACCAGAGGTGGAGGTGGAGACATACGCCATCGTGGCATTGAAGAGGCTTTTGGTTTAGCATGTGGGTATGCATAGAATGGAAAGGTATGGATCTCGTGCAGAAACATGAGATCAGTTTAGTTTGCCATCATGTTGGGCACAGACAGGTATGATCGAAGGGGTGTTCCTGTACTGGACCTTTCTATGTTCTATGCTTTATAATGAATGGTGGTCCCCCATAGCTAATTAAGCATCAGAGAATAATTGATGTATAGGTCTAGGATCTCTGAATCTGGAAAGCATACGTTGAACAAGAAGACTTGTGCGATGCTTGTCTTCATTAGCAGGGGCATACAATATTGTTTGGATGTTGATTGCTTCACAAATCAGGGAGGATGTTATGGCGGTATTTAAAGATGACATAGTGGAGGGTACATCAACTGAGGTATTCAGGGTTGAGTTTAAAAAATAAGAATGGTACCATCTCTCTGCTGAGATTAAATTGTAGGCAGTGGGTGATAGAGGATGAGATATGTATATCGATTATGCAAGGATAGAAGAAGCACAGTGTAGTTGTAGTGCGTGAGGTTAACTTCCCCAATACTGACAGTAACTTAATGCAAGAGGATTAGACGCGTGCAATTTATTAAGTATATCCAAGGAGATTTCACTAAAAGGTATGTGGATAGTCCGACTCGAAGAGGGACCATACTGGATCACGTATTGGAAAACATGTCTGGCCAGGTAAGGTGTTGCGGTGAAAGAGCATTTTGAAGGTAGTGTTCAAAACTCTAAACGTTTTAAGATTGTTCATAATAGGGATAGGTATGCACGAAGGGGGTACTAAATTCGTGTCAAAGTAGTTTACAATGTCATTAGGCAGGAGCAAGGGAGGGTATATTTGGAGCAGTTGTTATTGGGTACGTCCACAGCAGACACGTAGGACTCGTTTAAAGGCCAGCTGATCAAATGAAGGATCCGCATGTTCTAGTAGGGAGGGAGGGGTAAGGACGTCACGTTAAGGGACTCGTGAATAGCCAAGGAGGTTTAAACGTGGTCGCGAAGAAAACGGGAGCGCTTGTTATGTTCAAGAAGATGGCATCTGACGGGGTTTATGAGGAATATAAATTGTGCAGGAGTATTCAATATAACGTACTCAATCGAGCGATTAATACAGCCAAAATGGACCATGAAATATCATTGGCGAATCGGATTAAGAAAACCTTCAAGTTTTCTTAGACAATGTTAAAAATAAAAGGGTGGCCTGGGAGGAAGTAGGACTACAGGGAAATGTTATGGTATCTATGCGGAGTGGGAGGATGTAGGCGAGGTGCTAAACGACTAATTTGCATCCGTACTCACGGAGAAGAAGGATTTGGAGGACAGCGTGATCAATGTGAAGAATCCAAATATGCGGAAGCAGTTTGAGATCGAGAAAGAGTTGGTGCTGAGGCTCTTGAAGAGCAATAGGGTGGATAAATCACCAGGGCCTAATGTGAGATCTGCAAGGTTGTTGAAGGAGGCACGGGAGGAGTTTACGGGGGACATGACGAGGATCTTGATTTGTCGGTCAGACAATACCGACATTAGATTTACTCCCGTTTGGATGAACTCTGTCCGGATATATGCTGAGCTCTGAGTGCCTGCACCGACACGTTTATTTATGGGGTGTCCCAGCATAAATTCAGGGAGGAACTAAAAAATGTAATTAAGAGTCCATTCGTATTCTTTTCCAATTCAATAAATTGTCTTTAATGTCTCGATGAAAACTGAGAATTTCTTTCGAAATTACGTTGTCTTCTGTGTTATATTATTGCATCTCACTTTCCGAGATACCATTCGCACCATCGAGTCAATGCCGACTGTCAAGTTAATCCTTGCGGCCTCTTTCCCCTCTGCGCGTCCATTCAATGTATCCCCTGCTGTCTCATGACCGTATCACGTTTTGAGCCGGAACAGTGAAATCCTATGTGCCTTACCTGGACCTTTTTATTTCCAACTGCCGTCACATCAACCGTCTTGAATTCTCGACTCCACCTACGGATCTCGCCCGTTCTGAACGCATAAGCCTACTCTTTCAGCAACAATCCCGACATTGTTATAAAACCCACCACCAAGGGAGATGCCATTGTAATCAGGCGGGCTGACCTCTACCCAGTCGAGGTAAGGCATCAGCTCTCGGACATCTCCTCATACTTACCCGTCGACCATGACCCCACAGACGAAATCCAGGGTATCATGTCCCATTCAGTTTCTGATCGCACCGCCTCCGGCGATCTCCTGTCCACAACCTCTGCCCTCATCGTTCCTCAGCCCCACGTTGCCCACATCGATCGCGTTCCCAAAATCCACAAAGCGGACTGCCCTGACAGACCCATTGTCACTGCCTTCTCCTACCCAGTTGAACCCTTCTCCACGTGCGGAGATTCTATTTTATCCTTCGTCTTGAGTCGCTTCACACCTCCGTCAACCACAACTCACACGCCCTTCATCTCTTTAACAAACATTAAGTATCTAGGCTCCCTTTGCTTCATTTTCACCATGGGCGTCCAATTCCATTTCACCTCCATCCTACACTAAGTCTCAAGGCACTCCGATTCTTCCTCGAGCAGAGACACATTCAATGTCCCTTTACTCACCCTCTCCTCCGCTGGCGCAATATCTCACCGCCCGGAACAACTTCTCTTTAGACTCTTCTCACTTTCACCACGTACACTCGAATGGACACATGCATGCATTTTTGTCGAGTACGTCGAATGGTTATTGATCCGCGTGTACATTGGCCCAAGCCTCCAACTCGTTCACAGCCTCATCTACGACTGCATCCGGGCCGCCTCCTGCATCTGAGCAGTATTAGTCCATTTATCTTCCTTAAACACTAATGTCCACTTTGCCTCCAAATTCCTGACGACTATCCCTCCCACCATCCCGAGTGCCGATGTGATGTGATTCACCGTGATAACATCTTCTGAGTTGATTACCGTGCGTCAGCTATTTAGTTTCGTTGCTTTGTTGACGGAGGTGGGAGGAGTGGGATGGTGGTGGGATCAAACTTGGTGGCAGGCAAAGTCTGAATGGGGATACAATTAGGGAAACATTGAGTCAAAGCATTGTGCAGCATAGAATAGAGCCCTTCAGACACATATATGCCAAACGTGTCGCCCATCTGCATTGGACCACTTTGTCAATTTCAAGGGTTTAGAAGGTGTACAGGGAAACGTAAAATAAATCGGAAGCCACAAAAATGGTTACATAAGTCTACATTGAGGTTAATGTTAAGTAAAACCCCAAATCAATTATAAATACATTTGTTGGTGCATAGGATCACAAGATCATGTGCTAGGAGCAGAATTAGGCCATTGGCCCATCAAGTCTACGCTATTCAATCGTGGCTGATCTATCTCTGCCTCCTAACCCCATACTCCTGAATTCTGCCCATAACGTCTGACACCCGTACTTATGAAGAATATATCTATCTACGCCTTAAATATATCCACTGACTTCGAATCCACAGCCTTTTGTGGCAATCAATTCCACAGATTCACCACCAGCTGACTAAAGAATTTCTTCCTCATCTATTTCCTAAAAGAACATCCTTTAATTCTGAGGCTATGAGCGTTAGTTGTACACTCTCCCACTAGTGGAAACATCCTCTCCACACAGGACACTTAAGGACACTAATGTGCAGAACACTGTTAGGGTCCATATCCATAGCTTCCTGAAAGTGGCGCCACAAGCAGAAAGATTGGTAAAGGATGTGTACGGAATGCATCCCTTCATTGGGCGGGCCTTAATTAGAAAGGTCACGAAGTCTTGATGTAGTTCACTCTCACTTTGGTTAGGCCTCATTTGGAGGCCTCACAGATCTGGTAGCGCCATTACAGCAATGATATGGAGGCTTTGGAGTGAATGCAGAAGGGTTTTACTGGAATCCTGCCTCGACTGTGCTATATTAGTCACAAGGAGAAGCTGAACAAACTTGGATGGCTTTCTCTGGAATGCCGAAAGAAGTAGAGAGACGGAATATAAATATATAAAATTGTGAGAGGACGAGATGAGGTAGACAGTTAGAAACTTGTCCATGCTGGGACGGACAAGATGGCATATGTTTAAGGTAATAGGGTCAAAATGTAAAACAGATACGCGGGCAAGTTGTTTTGCAGGTAGTGGCGAGTGCTTGGATCGGGCTGTCAGCGATGGTGGTGAAAGCAGATGTGACACTAACGTGCAAGAAGCTTTTAGATATGCACATGGATATGCGTGGATAATTCAACATTGCTTTGCCGCAGGAAGTAGAGAATGCGAATACATTAATAAACATATGTTCTTACGTATAATTCTCCCTATTTTCTGTAATAGAATAACATAATATCTATTTTCCAAAACAACGCTGGCAGTTATTGCGCAATAACATACTTAGCAGCAGCTCACGATGAGGTTAACTTTGTTTGTTTAACGAACTGACACTAATCCCAATTAACTTGCCTTGATTAGTGGTCATATGATTTATCTGGAGAATATGCTGCTATCTTTAAAAGCAGGCGACCCGTCATACCACTGGCAGGAAAGGACGATTATCTCTAGGCATGGAACTGACAGTACTCAACCATGTAGAGAACATTTTCTACCCTACCCTTGTCATGGTTGGTATTCCTGGTATGTCCTTTATTATTCTGTACCCAAGTTTCGCTCTCTCGCCTTCACTGTTGAAAAAGTCTGTGCTATTAATTATTGCTTGAGTTACTGATCCAGCATTGTGCGGCTTCTATTTATCGGTTCCGTCCGTCGCACATTGATACTCACACATCTACGATACCAATCTGTAGCTGGTGCGGACGCTTCTGACTCCATTAGCGCTGTGAAAAACACAGGACTGTAATTATTCTTCATCGCCAAATCGAAGTGGACTTATAGCGAAATCAGTGAGTGCTGCCCCTGTGACAGGGAGGGCGGCAAGTTCGGGACAATCTGGTCTGTGTCACGACCAACTGCAATCGGGTACACCGGCTGATTTTCCGTTGACATGCTCTTCTCAATTTACCCAAAGTTTTTGCCATGAGCCGAAGCAGTAAGGACAACTTATTTGGACAGGTAACCTACCAGCCAGCAGTGTATCGCAAGTAAAAGGACAACGGAGAACAGTGCCTCATATCAGCGGAGCTCGGAGAGCTGCTGCCTTACAGCGCCAGAGATCCGGTTTGATCCTGACCTGGGATCATGTCAGTGATTTGTACGTGATTTGTACGAATTTGTACGTGATCGCGGCTGATTGCGGTGATTCACTTGTCAGCTCTGGTTCCTTCCACATCCCAAAGTTACGGGCGCTCTAAATTCCTCTCACAACCCGTGCTGGTTTGTAGGTGAACTGGATTCTATAATTAGCTTCTAATATGCAGGGACTGGATAACATAGATGTGGTTATGCTTTATCCTTAATTGTGAACTGTATGTTTGTGTTGTCATTTGTGAGCGGAGCACAAGGCACATTCCTTGTATATGCATATTTGGCCAATAAACTTATTCAACCAGTGTGAACGATGGAAAGATGATCGGCGCGACTCGGTGTGCCGGATACCTGTTACCATGCTGTATCAATCAATCCGATTACACGGGGTACTGATTGTGAATGATCCGCCATGGTCACATTGGATGGCGGCGCTGGCTCGGGGGGCCGAATGGCCTACTCCTGCACCTATTGTCTATTGTCTAATCCATCAAGCAATGACCCAGGCGAACCTACGCCTGCAAAGGGAGAAGGTGCCAACAGCACCAGTGACCAGTATCGATCCTAGGTCGCTTAGCTGCCAGGCAGCAGTGCGCCTGCTGTCAATTTGCCTTGAAGGAAAGGGGCGAAAAATGAGGACGCCTTATAACGCAAATTCGTTAGGAAATATAGTTTAGCAGTGACGTGAATTGGATGTAGTATTTGCATTCATATGTGCATCGCGAATTCGATCTACAACGACTAGTGAGCAATGCGAGCCTGGCCATGCCACGCCGCGGACATCTCGATGCGATTTATGTTTACACGCAATACTTGTCAACTGCGGTAATCATCAAACTCTTCTTGTTTTAAAGTTGATGCTGCGTTTTGCCTGCATATGGAAGGTTATAGCATAAGGTATGACGCTGGACTGTGATGAGCAAATCTGCCAAGATTCTTCACTCTCCACATTCCCCTGTGAACAGGCGAATGGAATTCACGATTGATATATATCCAGTAGACCCGTCAGACCTCTTAATAATCGTTCTGCGATAGGCCGCGACTCTGTAAATCCAGCCATGGCCTTGGCCACTGGATTTTATTCGCTATTAGTTTGAGAGGTCCATCTTACAGATGTTCTTTCCTGAATTAGAGATGTGTGGGCGACACGAGTAAAAGGGGTAGTTGGCAGTCTCATATACTCCATTTACTTTCGCTGAACTGTCAAACTGATGTTCTTCTGCAATAGTGAATGTTGGTGATTTTAATTTCGTCTTTCCTACAGCTAACCTGATGGCAATCGTAATTCTCTCCCGGGGAAAGTGTGGACTCTCCAAATGTATCTCCCGCTATCTGATATCCATGGCCGTAGCTGATTTAATGGTTCTGATCTTCGAGGTAATTCTCACCGAGATTTCAGATGGGTATTTTCCTTATTCATTCCTCAACATAACTCAAATTTGTAAACTGAATATTTGCTTTAGTTCTATTTGCATCGACTGCTCTGTGTGGCTGACGGTGACCTTCACCTTCGACCGATTTGTCGCTATATGTACTCAGAATTTATGGACAAAATATTGCACCGGGAGAACAGCGGCTTTGGTAATATCACTGACATGTATCTTCTGTATTATTGAAAATATAGCTCTATATTTTGTCTACGTACCTCGAGAAATAATTGACAACGTAGGCTGGTCCTGTGGCATAACACCAGACTTCTACACCTCACAGTTTTGGCCAGCACTTTTGACCGTCGATACAATTTTAACCCCATTTGTGCCAATGTTACTGATCATGTTCCTGAATGCCCTAACAATGAGGTACATTGTACACGCCAACAGAGTGAGGAGGGGTCTCAGAGGGAACTCGAAGGACGAGGCCGGCACGGATCAAGAGGTGGAGAACAGAAGGAAGTCCATCATTCTATTGCTGGCCATATCCGGTAGCTTCGTCCTACTGTGGATGGTAAACTTCGTGTGCTTCGTGAGTGTACACTTCCTCGACGTGGAGCTTTCGACAACAGATAACACCGACCCATTCACCATTGCGGAACTGTCCGGATATATGCTGAGATCTCTGAGTGCTTGCACCAATACGTTTATTTATGGGGTGTCTCAGAAAAAATTCAGGGAGGAATTTATAAAAGTGATTAAGAGCCCATTCGTTTTAATTTCCAATTCAATAAAGTGTTAGTTGTGATATGTGTTCAAGTTGAAAATTCGTTTCTCAGTTACGTTGCATTCTACGTTGTATCATTGCATCTGGCTTTCCGATATATTATTTGCACCATAGCGTCAATACCGACCGTCAGGGTAAAGCTTGCAGTCCATTTCCCCTCCGCACGCCCATTTAATTTATTCCCTAAAACACCACCCAAATGCACAATATTGACCAAACAGCCCAGATGCACCAGGGTAGTATTATAGAGGCCATTTTCCCTGTAAACTATTTAAGTCTTTGGGGCGTGGAAAGTAAATGGAGTCCCCGAGGGAATTCCCCGCGGTGGCGGGGAGAACATGAGGAACCCACACAGCATTAGAGAACAGGATCGGAAGGAGGAGTCTGCAGGTGCATCATCTACAGGCAGATAAGTGGTTAATCGCACAAATATGGCATTGTGTGTTAACTACAACAATTTGTTTGCACAGCTCAGAAATTATAAACACAGATATCGTAGTAGAATTGGACATAAAGCTAGTTTAGCACCGGGTAAATTTCTGCATTTAACCCAACGACCTCTCGGTACTAGTTTACCAAAGAAGACACAGAGTGCTGGAGTAATACAGCAGGTCAGGCAGCATCTCCCTGGGACAGAGATGGGTGACGTAATAACAAGGAACTGCTGGAGCTGGTTTATACCGAATGTCGAGACAAAACGCTGAAGTAAATCAGCGGATGAGGCAGCATCATTGCAGAACATGGATAGGCGAAGTTTCGGGTTGGAACCCTTTTTCAGACGAAGGAAGGGTTCGGACCCGCAAAGTTGCCCATCCATGTTCTCCACGGAAGCTCTCTGCTGAGTTGAGTTACTCAGCATTTTGTGTCTATCGATAGAGACGTGACGGTTCTGGTCGGAAACTACTTCACATACAGTAAAGTCCTGGGTGCACCTCTGGTCAGCATGTTATGGACAGTATTGGCGAGCAGCAGAGGTGATGCTCAACATGATGAATTTCAGCAATCTATTTATTTGATTACAATCTGGATGCTGTGACAAAAAATGCCAGTTTCAGTCTGAGAAATCTGGTACGGTTGCTGTCTCGCCGCGCTAGGTATACCGGTTCGATTCTGAGCTTGAGCTCAGTCGGTTTACAGTTTACAAATTCTCCCTGATAGGGCGTGTATTTGTTCAGTGGGCTCCGGTTTCCACCCACATCCTAAAGCTATGCGGGTCTTGTTACTTCGTGGGCATCTGTAACTTGTCCATATTTTGTAGGGATTGGACAATAAAGTGGACAAACATAGAACTAAACACACTCCGAGGCCGGCACCATCGAGGCTGCAGCCGCTGTCAGCCACCACTACCCCCTCGGCCACTCCCAGGCCGAACCTCCTGACGGCGAAGCTCCACCTAACCGCACAGCTTCCCCCGTGGGTCCCAAACCATGCCTGTCCACGCCACTGACGACCTTACCCCCACACTCCGTCCGCCGACGGGCCGGTGCCATTGTCTCCACCGTTCCTTCCCTCACTAACGGCCAACAGCGGGCCGGATCTGTCGGCTCATATCGGTTCCAGGCCCTGCTCCATGCATAGGGTTCCATGCTGCCGGTCCCAACAACTTGGCGTTCATATGATCAGTTTTGGTCTCCTAATTTGAGGAAGGACATCCTTGTAATTGTGGCAATAATTATCCCAGGTTCACGAGACTGATCCCTGGGATGGCGGGATTGTCATATGAGGAAAAATTGAAAAGCCTAGGCTTGTATTCACTGGAGTTTAGAAGGATGAGAGGGGATCTTATGGAGACAGATAAAGTTATAAAAGGACTGGACAAGCTACATGCAGGAAAAATGTTCCCAATGTTGGGGGAGTCCAGAACGAGGGGTCACAGTCTTGGAATAAAGGGGACGCCATTTAAATCCGAGGTGAGAAGGAACTTTTTCACCCAGAGAGTTGTGAATTTGTGGAATTCTCTGCCACAGAGGGCAGTGGAGGCCAAGTCACGGATGAATTTAAGAGAGAGTCAGATAGAGCTCTGGGAGCTAGTGGAATCAAGGGATATGGGGAGAAGTTGGGCACGGGCACTGATTGTGGATGATCAGCCATGATCTCAATGAATGGCGGTGCTGGCTCGAAGGGCCGAATGGCCTCATCCTGCACCTATTTTCTATGTTTCTATGTTCCATCAGTGATACGAGCTGATTTATGCCATTCGACCCATCAGGTCTACTCCACCGTTCAATCATGACTGACCTATCATACCCTCCCAATCCCATTTTTCTGCCTTCTCTCCATTACCACTGACCCCCGTACTAATCAGAAATCTATCTATCTATGTTTTAAAAATATCCTTTGGCCGCCTCCACAGTCTTCTGGGGCAATGAATTCCAGAGATTCTCCACCCTCGAATGGAATAAATTCCTCCTCATCCCCTTCCTGAAGGAACGTCCTTTAATTCTGGGGCTTTGCCCTCGTGGAAATAGCCACTCCACATCCACTCTAAGTAGGCCTTTGACTATTCGGAAGTATCAAAGAGGTCTCCCCTCATCCTTCTAAACCCCTCTCACGATTTCCAACAGGGAAGCTCAGTAATGGCTCCACTCGTATATTCTGTACATTCTGTCAGCATATTGCCTAAAATATCTATGCGTTAAAGACGTCATTGGAATTAAGGTTGACTTGACCAATCCATATACCTAATTACAATCTAGATAGGATGACCTGTATCGACCCAATTTCGCCCTGAGGGAGTTCAAGAGGAAATTGGGCGGCAGAGTGGAGCAGCTGGTAGATATGCTGCCTCACAGCGTCAGATCCTCAGGTTCAATAATGACAGCGAGTGCTGTCTGTGTATAGTTTACAGGTTCTTCCTGTCACCGTGTGTAGTCGCGCCTGGTGCCCCGGTTTGCTCCTATATCCCGAAAAGTGTTACTTATCATTTCTAAATGTGTTTAAGGACTGGGAGAGCAAGTGGGATAACACCGATTTAGTATCACCCCGGGGCTGGTTCCACCGCAGCCGTCGCCGCCACCGGCCCCCACCACGACCTGGGACGGTCCTAGGCCGAACTTCCCCATCTTCGGTTCTAGGCCGGGCCTACTGACGTCGTCGCTCCGTCGGCCCGCATGGTTTTCTCCACCGCTCCCATGTCGTGCCAGCCAACGCCATCGGCGAACCTTATCTGCAACCCGTCTGCTGGCGCGCCCGCAGCCATTGACACAGCCGCTCCTTGACTCTGCCCCGGCCACCAGCAGGCGGGAAGCATCGGCTCATACCGGTTCCAGCCTCTGTTCTATTCGGAGGTTCCACGATGCCGGTCCCAACAACATCACGTGGACTGACTCTCCTGCTGTATCTCCTGAGTCGCGCTGTTCCTACTGCCAACAAGGAACCTCAGTAATGGCACCACCTTTACACTACACTTCATCGCACTCCTCAGTCTCAGTCCCCATGATCTTCCCACAGCACCTCACCCTCGATCTCTCCATCACCCCCTCCGTTGACCATAACCCTCCCCTTGGCGTCTTTTCACCACCCCACTGACCTCTCTCTTTCGGATGCAGAACCAACGCTCCTCAACAGAATCCTTACCTATTTGAAATTAATAAATGCACATTTATGCTTGAACATATGCTCTGTTGCTTTTTAACAGGCTGAATGGTGTTGCTCGCCAATTGGTTGCTTGGTGTGATTTAATTCATAAATCAGCTGCCGCAAGTGCAACATTTTGCCATTCAGAAACCACGTTACGTGTTCTGTAATAGCTTGAAACAATTGAAGTTTCTATCGGGAAATTGCATACTCTTGTGCACAATCATTGAAAAACTTTCAGAAGATAGAGTGGGAAAGGACAGTTTGCCCACTCAAACAGGTTGACGAAACAGGCTGAATGGTGTAATTAAGGTAGAGTGTAACGTCTCCAGTGGGATTCATAGAGAAAACCTATTATGTTAGTAGGAGATTCAAATTCCATGGAGCTATGAGACATATTTGTGTAAGCAATTCTCCGCTCTTACGTGTCAGACGATCAATAGACATTTTCTTATCTTCCCACGGATCCCAGAATCTCTTGTCCAAAGTAGATGAATAGTGGACCAGAGGATATAGGTTTCAGCTGAAGGGGATAAGGTTTATTCACAAAATGCTGGAGTAACTCAGCAGGTCAGGCAGCATCTCGGGAGAGAAGGAATGGGTGACGTTTTGGGTCGAGACCCTTCTTTAAACTGATGTCAGGGGGCGGGACAATGGAAGGATATAGGTGGAGACAGGAAGATAGAGGGAGATCTGGGAAGGAGGAGGGGAAGGGAGGGACAGAGGAACTATCTAAAGTTGGAGAAGTCGATGTTCATACCACTGGGCTGCAAACTGCCCAGGCGAAATATGAGGTGCTGTTCCTCCAATTTCCGGTGGGCCTCACTATGGCACTGGAGGAGGCCCATGACAGGAAGGTCAGACTGGGAATGGGAGGGGGAGTTGAAGTGCTCGCCCACCGGGAGATCAGTTTGGTTAATGCGGACCGAGCGCAGGTGTTCAGCGAAGCGATTGCTGAGCCTGCGCTTGGTTTCGCCGATGTAAATACGTTGACATCTAGAGAAGCGGATGCAATAGATGAGGTTGGAGGAGGTGCAGGTGAACCTTTGTCTCACCTGGAAGGACTGTTTGGGTCCTTGGATGGAGTTGAGGGGGGAGGTAAAGGGACAGGCGTTGCATCTCGTGCGGTTGTAGGGGAAAGTGGGGTGGAAGGTGAGAACGAGGGGGATTCTGTCCTTGTTGCGAGTGGGGGAGGGGGAGCAAGAGCGGAGTTGCGGGATGTAGAAGAGACCCTAGTGAGAGCCTCATCTATAATGAGGAGGGGAAGCCCCCGTTTCCTGAAGAACGAGGACATCTCGGAAGCCCCAGTGTGAAACACCTTATCCCGGGCGCAGATGCGGCGTAGACGGAGGGATTGGCAGTAGGGGACAAACTTTTTGCAGGGGACCGGGTGGGAAGAAGTGTAGTCCAAGTAGCTGTGTGAGTCAGTGGGTTTATAGTAAATGTCCGTCACTAGTCTGTCTCCTGTGATGGAGATGGTGAGGTCCAGAAACGGGAGGGAGATGTCGGAGATAGTCCAGGTATATTTAAGGGCAGGATGGAAATTGGAGAAGTGTATGAAGTCAGTGAGTTCTGCATGGGTGCAAGAGGTAGCACCAATGCAGTCGTCGATGTAGCGGAGGTAGAGTTCGGGGATGGGGCCAATGTCCGTCTGGAACTGGGATTGTTCGACGTACCCGACAAAGAGGCAGGCGTAGCTAGGGCCCATGCGAGTGACCATAGCTACGCCTCTGGTTTGGAGGAAGTGGAAGGAGTCAAAGGAGAAGTTGTTGAGGGTAAGAACCAGCTCTGCTAGGCGGAGGAGAGTGTTGGTCGATGTGGATTGGCTGGTTCTACAGTCGAGGAAGAAACGGAGGGCTTCGAGACCATCCTTGCGGGGGATGGAAGTGTAGAGTGACTGGACCCATGGTGAAGATGAGGGAGTGGGGGCTTGGGAACCGGAAGTTAGCGAGGAGATGGAGAGCGTGTGAGGTGTCTTGGACGTAGGTGGGGAAGGATTTATCCAGGAGGATAGGATGGAGTCGAGGTAGGTGGAGATATGTTCGGTGGGGCATGAGCAGGCAGAGACAATGGGTCTGCCGGGACAGTTCTGTTTGTGGATTTTGGGTAGGAGGTAGTATCGGGCCGTGCGGGGCTGGGGAACTATGAGTTTGGAGGCATTGGGGGGCAGA
>NC_135971.1:31510373-31687373 GCF_053455715.1 Rhinoraja longicauda
AGACGAGGCGTCCTGTGGATACCGCTCTAGTTAACCGGGGATTACTCTGGTCGGCTAGGGGTCTGTACGGGCAGGATCAAAAATTGGAATAATTGGATAACATAAAAAATAAAAATTGCAAAATATTAAATGAATATAGTAGAACTGTAAAAAATAGAAATAGCGTAGTAGGTAGCATAGTGACTATAGAGACAGAACGGAGTGAGAACAAGGACTGCATTTAAACTGACTGACCAAGTGCACTAAAATAAGACAAGTACAATGAATAAAATAACTACAGTTGAACTACTAAGTAGGAAGTTCCCCGTATCCAAAGAGGATATTAAAAAACACTCTGAGAAATGGGGGAAAAAAGGACGAAAAAATTGGTTACGAAATGGCCCACGGAATGATGTAAATATGATATAAATTTTGATATAAATTTTGATATATTTATATTTTGATATAAATATGTGTGATGAAATGGGAGTGTTAATTAAGAACTATAAGCCTAAGGATAAATCAGAAACCCGAGTAACGAAAAAGGAAAAAGAACTAGACGTACTTAAATTGTTTAGAATAGAAGGAGAAAGGCTGAGGAAAGCATAGCAGGAAAAGAATACCCCCCCAAACAAGGGTGAAAACCCCCCAAAACAGCATGAAAGTCAGGAGCTTCAGGAGAAAAAATCAACTCTGTACCCCAGCCTATGGGACCCTGGGTATCCCCCTTCCTATTCCGGCTAGAACGGAACAAAGCAGTGCCCTTTGGTAAAAGGGAATAGTGGAGATAGAGGGAGAAGTCACAACTAGGAACGATGAGCAAGACATAAAGGAATATAGACAGAGAAGGGGGCAGCGAGAAAAGGAAAGGTTGAAGCAAGAAGCACGGGAAGTAGAAGCAGACATAAAAAGGCTGCAGGATCTCAGGGACAGAAAGATTTATGGGACCCGTCAGGCAGCAAATGAGGAGTATGAGGGAGACAACAACGCAGAATCACAGGCGAGTAATCAGCAGGCATCAGAGAGAAGGCAAAACTGTGAGAATAAAGCAGAATTAGAAAGTGATGGGGAAAGAACAAGGGAGTGTAGAAGGGAAATAGAGGCATCCATAAAGCGCTTAGAGATAGAGATAAGGGAGATGGAAAAAGATATGGAAAGAAAAAGAAAGGAAAGCCAGGGGTACGCCCAGAGAAGAATGAGGTGGGAAAGAATACAGGTCGAGCCACAACAAGAGATGGTGAACGGGAGACAGGAGCTGAGGGGGAGAATGATGCCGTTACTTTTGAAAAAGGCAGGACAACCCCAGTATATTCCTTGGGCGACCCGAGACCTAGAAGGGCTGAGAAAAGCCTTGCCCAACATATATGACGGGGCAGGAAAATGGATTAGGGCCTTTGAGGAGGACACTATGGGACGATTATTGGCTATGGGAGATTTGAAGGCACTACTGGTGAAGGTAATGGGAACCACGAAATTTGCAGAGCTGTTTGAAATGGCTGGGATAAAAAACGCAAATAACCCGATGATTGATGGCCAGTCATTTGATCTAGTCAGACCGAGGGTATGGCAGGCCCTCAGAGACTGTTACCCGCTCAAGGTGGACCCAAAGACATTGAGGGGAGACCAGCTGGGGGACACGGATGCCCCCTTCGGTTAAGTCCAGACTGGAGGAAGTGGTGGGGTTCAGGGACCACCTGGTTCATGCAGTCGACAAATATCATAAGGAGAGACAAAAAATGGTGAACTAACAAGAAGAGGTGCAGAGAAAGGTGATGCAAATGCAACTAGAAGAACTAAAAAAAGAAAGAGCGTGAAAAAGGAAAGGAAATGCTGGCAGTAACAGCAGACCTGGCTGAAACAGCAGAAGTGAACGATACACTGATGCACAGTGAGTCCTATGGCTGGATAAATCCACGGGGGCTGGATAATCCCATGCCAATAATAAATGTCTTTGGGGGAGCTTCTCCTCAAATGTCCTATCAGGGGCAAATCAGATCAGGGAATCAGCCCCGACAGGATTGGGGCCCTCAAGGGAGAGCACAAGGAAGGGGAAGATGAAGGCCAGTAGGCAGACAGGTAGTTGATAGAATATGTTGGGGATGCACCGGAGGCAGCATACTTTTCAGTGATTGATCTCTGCTCAGCATTCTTTAGACAATAGACAATAGACAATAGGTGCAGGAGTAGGCCATTCAGCCCTTCGAGCCAGCACCGCCATTCAATGCGATCATGGCTGATCACTCTCAATCAGTACCCCGTTCCTGCCTTCTCCCCATATCCCCTCACTCCGCTATCCTTAAGAGCTCTATCCAGCTCTCTCTTGAAAGCATCCAACGAACTGGCCAGTTTTTGTTTGCATTTACATACAGGGGCATTCAATATACTTATATTAGGATGCCGCAGGGATTTAAACACTCGTCTCATGTTTTCAATCAGGTACTGAAGGCAGATTTGGAAGGTGTATCCCTACATAGTACGTTAACACAGTATGTGGATGATTTGTTGTTCTGCTCTGAAAGTGAGGAGCAATGTGAGCAAGACACCCTGACTCTTTTAGAAAGGCTGGCATACGGAGGCCATAAAGTGTCCAGGAAGAAGTTGCAGTTTTGTAAGCAACAGGTGGAATATTTAGGACGGTTGATGTCCAAAGGAGTAAAGGCTATAGCACCAGATCAAATTGAGGCAATAATTAAAGCTCCCAAGCCTCAGACTGTAAAGCAGATGATGACATTTTTGGGATGGCAGGATACAGCTCAGACTGGATTGGAGAATATGCTGAAATTGTGATGCCATTAAGAGAAATACTGAACGAAGCAGGACACGCAAGTTTGAAAAATGTCTTACAATGGAATGATGAGGCAGAGACAGCTTTTAACACCATTAAGCAGGAGCTACAGTCAGCCCCAGCACTTGCCCTGCCAAATTATGAGAGAGTCATTCATCTGTATGCTTCCAACAGACAGGAGGGCTATGCTGCAGCAGTACTGACACAGCAAACAGGCATAGGTAAAGCTAAGCAGCCTGTAGGATGAGGTGGTGCAGGGTTACCCAACCTGCTATCAGGGACTGGCTGCGTTGCACTATGCATATGACAAAACCTCGTCTGTAATCATGGGCTATCTTGTGATTATATATACACACCATAAGGTAGTAGAACTGTTGGAAAAGGGAAAGTTTGTGTTGACACCAGCTGGAATAGTAGCGTTTCAAATACTGTTGACATTTCCAGACATTACTATACAGAGATGCACCACAAGTAACATAGCTGATTATGTTCCACTTGATCACGAGGGAGAACCCCACGATTGCGTAGGCAAAACGATGGTCTTTTCTAAGTTGAGGGCGGACTTACAATCAGAACCACTGAATGATGAGGACAAGAAAGTTTTGTTTGTAGATGGTTCATGTTATAGGCATCATGATGGCAATCATGCAGGGTTTGCAGTGGTACGGCAGGACCAATCAGGTTTTCAAACAACCAAATTGTAAGCTTGCCCACAACCTTGTTCAGCCCAGTTGGCAGAGATTAAGGCTCTAACAGCAGCATGTGAAATGATGGAAGATGAGAAAGTTGATATTTACACAGATTCAGCATATGCACATGGGGTCTGTCATCTGTTTGGAGCAGTATGGAAGCAGCGAGGCTTCAAGAAAAGCAATGGGGATCATATACAGCATTTTCAGCAAATTGCAGACCTAATAAAGGCACTGACTAAACCTAGGGCACTAGCCCAGTCACATAAGAAGGGAACGACATGAGAACGACATGTGTTCTTTATTGTCTACTGCCGGACCCTGACGTGAGAGGACGCTGGCGCTTTTTGTTCGCCGCTTCTCCGTCAGGACAGTTCGTCTGTTTGTTTTTATGTCTTGACCGTTTTGTAAAGCGTCTTTGAGCACTTGGAAAAGCGCTATATAAAATAAATGCTTATTATTATTATTATTATTATTATTATTATTATTATTAACAAAAGGCAATCATGCCGCAGACGAAGCAGCTAGAAAAGCGTCTGGATGCCAATCAGCCATTATCGCCCCTCAGGTAAATTTAGACCTGGAACACACACAGGAGGATATAGTTGAAATGCAAGGCAGGGCTACACTAGCTGAACAAACAAGCAGAATGCAGAGGGCCTGTGGACGACTGAAGAAGGTTTGCTGGTAGCACCTACACCTCTGCTGACCATTCTCATCTCAGAAGCGCATGGGTTAGACCATTGTGCAAGAGGGGAGGTGATAAGGAAAATAAAGAAGGATGGGTTTTGGTCACCCTAACTACAGGCTTCAGTAGATCACATCCGGTCACAGTGTGAGATATGTGCTCAAAACAATGTTAGAAAGGAAATAATAACACCTATAGGTCATATACCTGTGCCTGAAGGATCATTTAGACACGGTGATCGACTATGTGGACATGCTGAAAACGGTAAGAGGGAAAAGATACATGCTGGTAGTAATTGATAGATTTAGCAGATGGGTGGAGGCGGTACCGTCTAAAGACTTGGGTGCAGGAACCGTAGTCAAGTTTCTGACAGATTAGGTCATCCCACGATTCGGCATACAAACCGAAATCAGCTCCGACAATGGAGCGGCTTTTATCCAAAAAAGCTGGTGTTGCAAGCCCTATGAGTGAAACAAAGATTTGGGTGTGTATACCACCCTCAATCTCAGGGCATGGTAGAAAGGGTTAATGGAACGTTGAAAGCTAAGCTGAATAAGATTTTTGCAACCACAAAGTTAAATTGGATCGATGCCCTGCCACTGGCATTAATGAGCTGACGCATGCAAACTAATCGAATAACTCATTTGACACCACATGAGTTGCTCACTGGCAGACCCGTGTCGATGCCCAAATGGAAAGGTCCTCACAAGGGACCAAGCTTGGAACAATTAGAGCTGGAACTTAAACAGTACATGCAACAGTTAACTATAATAGACAAGTCTATATATACACAGGAAAAGCAAAAAGAACCAGAGGCGGACCAGGAAGAAGGATTTATTAATCCCGGAGATCAGGTCTATGTGCGAGCCTTTCGACAAAGGTGGAATGAGCCAAGAAGAGAAGGCCCATTCATGGTAACTAAAGCCTGCTGTCCAGGTAGAGGGCCGGTCTCTACATGGTACCATCTCAATCATTGTACAATGACTGTCCCACAGGCACAACCTGTGGATAACCTCGAGGTAAGCGGACGAGAGAACGAAAACGCAGGAGAAGATGTAAGCGGACAAGAGATCGAGAAGAGGTAAGTGAACGTGAGAACGAAAACGCAGGGGAAGGACCAAGCGTTGCCCAGCTCATAAAGGAAGTCTTGGGAGACATCAGTGATTCTGAGGTTGTTGAAGATGAGGTCGTGGGCGCCTGTCCTCCTCATGACAATGTGGGCGGAGGCGACATGGGGAGGCTACTATTGGTTCTTCCAACTCAAACCTGGAAGTCCTCGACTTTGCAGTCTTGGACTTGGCAGAACCAGGCTGGTCCTAACGTTGCCCTGCTAGGGTCAGGGGAGCAGGTGCGAAATCGAAGGGACATTAGGAATAGGTATGGCTATGACTCAGTTACGTGGCTCACGGCGGCCACAAATGATTGGTATAAGTGGACGCAATACACGGCACAAACTATGAAGCTGTCACAATGCATCATATGCGCCAAAGCCAGGGAACCATTACTGGCTATAGCAGATCTTCATAACTATACGCACTGTACAGATTTTTTGCAAGACATAAAACAATGGTCAGTTATGTCTTACTGCCCAATACAGTGTCTAAATGCAGCAGGATCAACACAAGTGACGCTCCCAGCGTTATGGAATTTCACACAGGTAAGAAAGCCTTAGCCCAAGCCACCACAAGGGATTAAGATCAAAAGCACGGAGCAATATGAGTGCTATAATGCAACAAATGGCATGCATCCAGTAGGGATATTCCCAGGTAAATGTAACAGGATCTGGAGATGCAATCAGCAAGATCCTCGTCAGTCAGCCCGAGACTGGCCACTGAAGGTTGGTGTTACTTTGCAGCCAAATTGTAGGGCTATCTTGATGGCAGATGTAGCTATAGCGGACAGATTTTGGATGTGCGGAGGCAGCCCCAGAAATACACTTCCGATTAACTGGACTGGGCTATGTGCTAGGGTAATGTTAGCCCAATCAGTCCTCGTGATCAGCCCACAGGAGGCGTTTGTGAGTATTCGAACGAAGAGATCGTTTGACCAAATGCCTGAGCGAGTCTACCTGGATGTGATATGGCAACCCAGAGGAATCCCAAATCAGTTTAAAGCTAGAAATGAGATTACTGCTGGGTTGGAATCGATATTGTTTTGGATCATTCCCGCAAAAAACACAGAATGGTTCAACTACATTTATTACAACCAGCAAAGATTTATTAATTATACTGAGGATGCGCTATCGGCCTTAGGGGAACAGCTTGACGCCACCAGCAAAATGGCATGGCAGAACAGGCAGGCCCTGGACTAGTTATTGGCTGAGAAAGGGGGTGTCTGTGTCCTTTTTGGGGAACACTGTTTATATCCAACAATACCAGCCCGGACGCGCTTTTTACTCAGGCAATGGAAAAATTGAAAAATCTAAGGAAGAAGGTTAAACGAAATGCAGGTTATGGGCATCAACTCTTTAGATGGCTGGAAAACCTGCTAGGCAGCTGGGGAGCGTGTTTGGCGAAAATCGGGATAACCATCGGAATCGCCCTGTTTGTAATTGCTGTTGTTACGTGTTGTGTTTTTCCATGCATCAAATCTCTCCTCATAAAAGCCACTGCGAAGCAAATTCCGTTGCTCCAGGACAAGAGCGAGTCTAACCTCCAAGAGAAGCAGATCCCGCCGATAGAATACTATAATGACGAGCAAATTGCTTTGGAGGATTACTAAGGATGTAGTTTGTAAGGGTGGCTGGGTCTTTTTCCCTACCCCAGGCAAATGGGGGTGGGTTTTTGGCCTAGTAACCCAAGATGTCAGTATGTTAGAAAGAGAACACTGACAAGCTGCACACTATATATATGTAAATTCCCTGAGTTGGGGGCTAATGATTGTGATTGGATTTATGATTTAAGTTCACGACATGTGCGGCTTTTAGTTTTCTTTTTCTATGAGACCACGTAGGTCTCAAAGGGGGGAAATGTATTTTGTATATTAGTTTGTTACATTGTAACTGCTGTAATCATTATTAGCCATTTAAAGTTAACAGCATAGGCATTCCTTATACTTCAGTGCATTGCAACTGTTTTGCTTTATCTTACACTTTCTTATTCCTTGTTACATTGTTGTGCATCATTTGCTTAGGCATTCCTTACACTTTGTTGTCATTGGAAAACTGTTTCGACATTCTTTGAACTTTTTGTTGGTGGATGAAAGGCAATGGTGGCGAGATAAGGAAAGACATAGGCCTTGGGTCGATGAATGGATGTGAGGGATGGACTACCAGGGAAATAAGGCTGGCGAAGTATGAAGGGATGTGAGCATTGAGATAAGGATAAATTACTGAATGGGATTTAATGGTGGCGGGACAGACGGGTGACTGCAAATAAATGAATGACTAAAGAAAGGGGTGTGGGTATGAAGTAATGTAAAGAAGATAAGGTTTGGAATAATCCTATAAACATATACTGCCCGGTGTACTAAGTGGGCCGTCAGGTGGTTAGCTTCCTGATTGTTCCAGCCGTTGTTTGTAAATAAAGGCTTTTAACTTCTCGAAGAATTCTCTGTGTCGCCTGTCTTAATTTCGAGGATCAGGAAACCACAACATCTCCCCCGTCAGCCTCCTCGCCAAAGACTCGCACTTTTCTCACAAGGCACTTCCCTCGACAAGGCCCCTTCCCAGCATGTTGCTCCCCCTCTCAGCCAATCCCCGCACTCACTCCTTCATCTGTCGCTCCTCTGCCCACCTTAGGGGGCGAGCAGAACCGCATGCAGCCAAATTAAATTTCCTCCGAATTGCATCAATACTTCCTGACTCTTATATTCAATGGGCACAGCAATGAAGCCAGGCATAGCATATGCCATCTTTACCACGCTATATGCCTGTGTTGCCATATTTAATGAGTTATAAACTTGGACACATAGTCCCTCTGCACATCAATACTGTTAAGGGTCTTGCCATGAATTGTGTACTTTCCCCTTACATTAAACATTCTGAACTGCAATAACTCACACCTGCTTGGGTTTCCTTTTATCTGCTATCTCCCCACCCAATTCTGCAGCTGTGCGGTGAGCGCCTGATCTTCCAGTAGATAATGCACCTGCAGACTCTTCCTTCCGATTCTGTTCTCTAACGCTGTCTGTGTGGAGTGTGCGCGTTCTCTCTGCCACTGCGCGGATTTCTCTTCTACTGTATCCTCACATGTCTCACAGACGCAATTGGTTGTCCCAGTGAATGGCCTGTGTGATATGGCCCTGATGCAGGTGAGCTGTTGGGGCATTAGCCGGCACTTAAGCGGCATGTCATGGGATAAATTGTATGGACAAGCGGACAGGAAAGAAACTGCTTGGATTACCCTGACAGGCACCATGTTGGTCCGAATGATGTCCCGAAAGGAAAGAGGCAATAATAGAATATGGGAGGCAAAACGCCGACGCCATTCATTCATTCAAAATTAATTTTCAATTTCACCTACACATTAAAAGCTCTTTATTAAATTAGAAAGGAAAATGTATTACATTTTAAAATTCGGCCCTGTTTTTTTTTCTGGGACGCCCCAAAAATTAACGTGCAAGAATGGAGACACCTCAGCAGATGGCCGGGCTGTTCGGCTTTGTTAAATGTGCCGTTATAATCTGTTGCTAAAAGCTGTACGTCAATGAAATTCATAAAACACACGACATTTACCATCCATATTAATACGAATCCGGCAGATATGGCCAGCAATAGAATGATGGTCTTCCTTGCGTTCTTTAACTCTTGATCCGTTTGTCCTTCCTGTTCCCTCGGGGCTTCTCATTCTGCTGGCATGTATAATATGCCTGACAGTCGGCACGTTGAGAACCATGAATAGTAAAATTCGAGTTGCAAGTACTCACTGTGACCACCATGTTGTATTTCGTGTGCTGTCTTTCACCCGCATTCCAAGGACGTGCGAGTCCATCGGTTAATTGGCCTGTATAAATTGCCCCTCATGTGCAGGGAGCTCCTGCAAAAGTGTACTACCATAAAAGTAATTTGAATGGGTGATCGATTGTCGGCGTAGACGCGGTGGGCCTGTTTTGGTGGTGCATATTTCAATCAATGTAATCAACATCCCTCTCCCTCAGAACTTTCCAACAACTTCCAGTAGAATTACCGAGTAGCACACTGACAGAAGAATTATCCCTGCTGTCCCCCTTGCATAACGAGACTACATTTGCTGTACTCCGGACATAGTGAACATTTTCTGTTGTCAGCGAACAAAAAAGTCACATCTGCTATGTCCCCAACGATCTTCTCCCCTGTCTTCCACGGCTGCCCGTGATACGCCTCCCAAGGCCACTGGAATATATCCATGTTTAAACCTGCAATTATATCTCTTACCTGGTGCATAAATGATCATGTTCTTGAGTTTCGCTGCCACTCCATGAGTTCTGCAAATACATACCCCTCCCCATGATCAGTTCAGATGCAATATACGTATTTAAGCGCACATCCTCATAATCTGGTCCGCAAATGGTCCCCAATTGTCCCCTGGGTATCACCTTGCTCCGAAAGTATTATGATGACTTGTTCTATGCCTTTGTCATATCCGCATAGATACATTTGTGACCCCTCGTTTCCCTTCTAATGTATTTTAGCAGTTATCTTGTACACTTTTGGAAGTCTTGTACTTGACATCAGGACCAGTGTAGATGGGGATAAAAACGTTTAGAACGGATGCAGCTGACGGGCTCGCCTCTGGATTCTATATTTTGTTATTGCACCTGTCTCCATCACCAAGGTTAGGAATTTCAGGTAACGCAGAGTAATCTCACCTGACGATGTTACAACATTGATCACATTACTGAGGAAAACAGTGCAACTGGATCTAATGTCGAGACAATCGCCCAGTCATGAAGACAAAGACATACTGCACGGGGAAGACAAAGAGATACTGCACTGTTCTACCCATAGGGTCCTTGATGAACTTCCGTCAATTTCACAAATGTAATGTTAATCCCATTATTTGTTCACCCCACAATCCAATCAACGCCTTCCAGATTCCCCCACTCACTTGCACACACTGTATTGCCAATTTACAAGGGCGAAAAATCAACTTGTACATCATGTTGAAGTGGGGAGCGGGGGGGGATCTTGTGCACTTGGAGATACCCCGCGGCCACAGGGAAAATATAATAGCAACTCCACATTGACCACGTCCGTGGTCAGGATGCATCCCGATTATCTGGCATTATGTGTTAGCGGTTCTCGTAGATGAGCCGACGCGCTGTTCTAAATAGCCCGCAAATTTTGCCAGCTCACGCAACTATGTACATTATGACAAGTGATAAACAGGCAGAATGAAGTGGTGAGCTCGACATATAGCCGTTAAATGCACAGGGCAGCATTGTGCCTCGCAATCTGGATAAACTCTCGCCTGTCACGAAATGCTATAGATATTTAGAATTCGACGTGGATCAGCCTGTGAGTCTTTGAGGTTGCATCATGCATTCTGCTGGCAGAGAGCTATTGCAATGTTAATGGACATAAATACTTGCCATGTCCTTGAACTTGCAACACCGTAAAGGAACAGGAATGTCCGAAAAAGCAAACATAGAACAGGTTTTTTTTAAAGGTGCAAATGCTAAATTCGGCTTAGGCACTTGGGATAGTGGGAATCGTAACCGATTTAATACAAGGCATTGACAATGGAATATGCCTGTGTATTAACTACTATACATTGTTATCGCTCACTTTAGGATCATGTATTGGCAGCCCTCCGCCTAGCAATCTCACGTGCCAAGAATGATCAATATCCAGGCAGTTCGTGGTGTACGCAGGCAAAGTTCCCAACTGAACTTTACTGTAACCTCACTGATGGCAGATAATGAATAAACGAGATGTTGGAAATGCAGTGGTTGGGAACATTTTGCTTAACAAGATGCTGTCCCGCTTGTCAGATGTTTCCAATCGTTTCTGCTATTGTGCGTGTTTGCAGACAATTGCAACACTGGAGATTGTTCAACCCATCCATACACGCCAGTGAAGGAAAGACCAACGCGTTCCTATGCCATCTGCCATTACTCATTCCGCGGATAACCGTGGATTCCTCTTGACAACCTCTCAAACACCATATTTTCGACATTGATTTCTACCTCTTCGCTTGGGTAAACTGTTGTTGAAATTTGGATGCAATTTTAATGTTTTGATGAATTGGATTATAGATATTAATACAAGGAGAAAGTACCGGAAGCACTTACAAGTCACACAGATTCAGCAGCAAGACTGTGTATGCCCGATCACAGACCATTTATCAGATCTACTCTCAGTGTTAGCCGTTTGGTCTGTTGTCCATTCGCGTTGGGTGTGTCTGAACTTATTACAAATGTCATTTACATTAACTCGGTAGCGTATTGTTATTGTTTGAAAGATGAGCGTGGGAATCGTCACTTCGGCCCACCGAGTACATGCTGACCATCCGTCCCCGTTCGCAGTAGTTTTATGTCATCCCACATCCTCGTCCACTCGCTATACTTCCCTACATAAGGACTATTTACTGAGGATAATTAACTTACAAACCCGCAAATCTTTTGGAATGTGGGATGGAAACCGCAACACCCGGAGCAACCCCACGCGGTCGCAAGAAAAGAGGGTAAATTTCACGTAGACAGCACTCGAGGTCAGAATCGATCCAGGGTCTCTGGAGCCTTCCGATATAGAAGCCGCTCCAATATACGCTCTCAGGTCGCCTTGCCCTTATTAAGGGGAAATGTGGTTCTAATCGTTCACCCTATCCAGATTTTATTTTATTATTTGCAGATTGCTTTCAAACAAATATTGGAAAACGCAGTGATATAATTGTGCAAAGACGACCTTATTTGGCAGTGGATAACGCACCCGCAGACTCCTCCCCATGTTGATCTCCGTGAAGATTTCACACGTTCTCCCTGCCACCACGGTCAGTTAAGTTTTAGATTAGTTTTGAGACACAACGCGGAAAAATGCCATTCGGCCCGTCGAGACCTCGCCGACCAGCGATCCCTACATCATAACTGTACCCTACACAAATGAGGGTCAATTTACAATTTTAGAAGCCAATTAGCGTCAAACCGGTATGTCTTTGCAGTGTGGGAGGAATCCGGAGCACCCGGAAAAGTCCCGCACAGGTCACGGGAGAACGTAGAAACTCCATACAAACAACACCCGCAGTCAGTTTCGAACCCGGGTCTCTGGCCCTGTAAGGCAGCAATTTTACAGCTGCGCAACCGTGCCACCGGTCTTGGGAGCACCGGTTTCATCCCACGTACCAAAGACCTAATTGGGTGGCAGAGTAAATGGATTTTGTGTTTTGACGCTGATGCAGTTGCCGTTAAACACAAGTGGGCACTTGTGTGCCATATAAAGTGATAAATTGCATCGACGTACGGAAAGGAATGGAACTGAAGGGATTACCCCGAAAACCTCTGTGGTTCGAATGCTATCTCAGAAAGAAGGATGCAACAATTAACATGGAAAACAAAGACATTGTAAAATCAATGGTCAGTTTCACCCAAACATCAAAAACACTTTATTAATTTCGAAAAGAAAACTAATGGGCTTTTAATCACATTCTTTAATTCCTCCCTGAATTTGTTCTGCGACACCCCATAAATAAACGTGTTGGTGCAGGCACTCAGACACCTCAGCATGTAGCCGGACTGTTCTGCAACGGTGAATGGGTCGTTGTAATCTGTTGCTAAAAGCTGAACGTCCATGAAGTACACACTGATGAAGCACACGAATGTAACCATCCACAGTAGTACGAAGCTACCGGATATGGCCAGCAATAGAATGATGGACTTCCTTCTGTTCTCAACCTCCTGATCTGCGCCGCTCTCGTCCTTCGTGATCCCTCGGAGACCGCTCCTCACTCTGTTGGCGTGTATAATGTGTCTGATTGTCAGGGCGTTGAGCAGTATGATCAGTAAAATTGGTGCCAATGGAGTTAGGATGGGTTCGACGGACCAATATGCTCCCATAAAGGTGAGGTGTAGAAATCTGAGGTTACACCACAGGACCAAGCTACGTTGTTTACGATTTCCCGAGGTACGTACACAAAATATATTGGGACATTTTGAATAATACTTAAGATACACGTCACTGCTATTACCAAAGACGCTGTTTTCTCAGTGCAATATTTTGCTCGTAACTTCGGATTACAGATGGTGACAAATCGATCGATAGTGAAAGTCACCGTTAGCCAGACCGAGCAATCAACAAAAACCAACATAATGGTAATGTACACGCTACAAATAGAGGTTAGGTTTAGGAATGAATACGGAAAATAACCAACAATGATCTCGTAGAAAATTACCTCGAAGATCAGAACCATTAAGTCAGCTACGGCCATGAATACAAGGTAGCGGGTGATACATGTGGAGAGTCCACACTTTCCCCGGGAGAGAATGGCGATTGCCAACAGGTTTGCTGTAGAAAAGAGGAGATTAATATAACCAAAATTCATTGTTCCAGGAGAACGTTAGTTTGACATTTCTTTCATTTCACTCGTGTCACCCACACGTCCCTTTTCGTAGTGTTGACAACACAACTGAATCACATCAGATTCTGAAAATGTGATCTTGAAGATTAAGAGTAAAAGTAACTCAAGCAATAAGTCATAGCAAACGTATTGGAACGGTAAAGCCTAGATGTCGGAACCTTGGCGGAAAGCAATAAAGGGCTTACCTGGAATACCAATGATGGCAAGGATAGGGTAGAAAATGTTCTCTACCTGGTTGAGGACAGGCAGTTCCATGCCAGAGAACATCGACGTTTACTGCTGCTGGTTTGACAGGTCGCGTACTTTTAAAGTTAGTGGCATATTCTCCAGGGAAACCACATGACGCCAAATCAAGGTCAATTAATTGGGATGCATGTCAGTCATTTAAACAAACAATGTAAGCCAGACTACGTTTGCTACAACTAATTATGGAATTGCGTAATAACTGCCAGCAGAGTCGGGTTTTCTATAAAATAGATATTACATCATTAAGATTTAGATTTTTTAGATTTAGAGATACAGCGCGGAAACAGGCCCTTCGGCCCACCGGGTCCGCGCCGCCCAGCGATCCCCGCACACTAACACTATCCTACGCACACTAGGGACAATTTTTACATTTGCCCAGCCAATTAACCTACATACCTGTACGTCTTTGGAGTGTGGGAGGAAACCGACGCAGGTCACGGGGAGAACGTACAAACTCCGTACAGACGGCGCCCGTAGTCAGGATCGAACCTGAGTCTCCGGCGCAGCATTCGCTGTAAGACCGCAACTCTACCGCTGCGCCACTTTGATGATATAGAAAATAGAATTACAAGTAGGAATATACAGTGCATTCGGAAAGTATTCAGACCCCTTCATTTTTTCCAAATGTTGCTACGTTACAGCCTTGTTTTAAAATGGATTAAATTCATTTTTTTAATCATCAATCTGCACACAACACCCCATAATATAAAAAGTGAAATACCAGCAAGGCGCAGGAGCTGGATATTGACTTCAGGGAGAACATACCCATTTAGTTTCAATTATGCGGACGTGGAAATAATTGTGAACTTCAATTTCCAACTCGTTGATATAATCAAGGATCTGCATCGACCAAACATATTGATGCGACAGCCAAGAAGACTCACCGAAACCTCTACTTCCCTCGGAGACTAAGAACATTCGTTATGTCTTCAACGTCACTTCTAATCCACTGCAGCTGCATCAAACGAAGCACGTTGTCTGGTTGCTTCACAGCATGGTTTGGGAACATCTCTGCCCAAGACCGCGTAATTGTAGCAAGTTCTTCCAAATGTGAGTAAATCCTACGCCGAATAATTCTCTCCAATATTTTCCGCACCACTGACGTGGGGCTCATCGGCTTCTCGTTCTCTGATTCTATCTCATTCCCTTCTTAGAAAAGGAACACAGTTGGCCACTCCGCAATCCTCCTGGAACTAGCATGTAGCTATAGAAGAAATAAAGATCCGCGACGTCGACGTCGCCGCCATCTTTTCTCTTGCTTCTTTCATTAACCTTATAAAGATCCAATTGCGTCCTAACAAATACTTATACAAATTTAAATCTATATACAAATATACAATATGTGCACGAGTAGGCCATTCAGCTCTCCGAGCCAGCACTGCCATTCAATGTGATCATGGCTGATCATCCACAATCAGTTCCTGCCTT
Source organism: Rhinoraja longicauda (assembly GCF_053455715.1). Taxonomy (NCBI): domain Eukaryota; kingdom Metazoa; phylum Chordata; class Chondrichthyes; order Rajiformes; family Arhynchobatidae; genus Rhinoraja; species Rhinoraja longicauda. The sequence continues at coordinate 31,525,680 of NC_135971.1, forward strand.
CTCCCCATATCTTGGATTTCGCTAGCCCTAAGAGCTCTATCTAACTATCTTTTAAATGTATTCAGTGGATCGGCCTCCACTGCCTTCTGAGGCAGAGAATTCCTCAAATTCTCAACTTTCAGTGATTTTATTTTTCTCATCTCAGTTCCAAATGGCCGACCCTTATTGTGTGGCCCCTGGTACACTGTGGCCCCTGGTTCTGGACTCCCCCAACATCGCGAACATATTTCCTGCATCTAGCATGTTCAATCCTTTAAGAATTTGTCTATGTTTCTATAAGATCACCTCTCATCCTTCTAAATTCCAGTAAATACAAACCCAGTCGCTTTATTCTTTCATCCATTATATGACAGTCCCGTCATCCGGGAATTAACCTCGTGAACCTACGCTGCACTCCCTCAATAGCAAGTTCTCCTGAAATTAGGAGACCAAAACTGCACACAACACTCCAGGTGTGTTCTCACCAGGGCCCTGTACAACTGCAGAAGAACCTCCTTGCTCCCATACTTAACTCCTCCCCTTATGAAGGCCACCATGCCATTAGCTTTCTTCACTGCCTGCTGTACCTGCACGCTTACTTCCAGTGACTGGTGTACAAGGACACCCAAGTCTCGTTGTACTTCCCCTTTCCCTAACCTGACACCATTCTTGCCACCAAAGTGGATAACCTCACATTTATCCACATTATACTGACAAACGCTTATTTTCCTGCCTGACCAGTTTTATAACCTTGTCATCCTTATCCCCTCTCCTTACTGGAACATGCTGCTCCTGGCCTTGAAACGACCCCCACATGTCAGCTGTGGACTGACGAAATAACCATTGCTCCAAATCTACCCATCCTTGCTCGAACCTAATGACATGGCAGTGTGCTTTCCCCGACTCAGTTCTCTCCACAACATCCAGACACCCCCCCATACAGAACAATCTTAAAACATATAATGATCGTCTCCAAAATGCTATTCTACTGCTATACCAATCATCTGGTCAGAGTCATTTTCCAATGCATGGTCCCTCCTGGAATCTGGCAATTCGCCTACCGTGTAAGGAATCCTTCTTGGAGACATCTAATAAATACTGCGCCGCCTAGTCCTTTTGTACTGAGTAAGTCCCAGTCAATATGAGGGACATTTAATTCATCCACCACTACAACCCTACGGTTCTTGTATCCTTCCGCACTCTGTCGCCATAGCTGATCCGCTACATGTTGTTGTCCATTGGGTGGCCTTTAATTTAATCCCACTAGAATGTTTGGTCCTTTAGAAATATGTTTATATCAATCCGTACATGGCGGTATTCGGCGATGACATATTGGAAGGTTCGATATGTCATCTCTGAATACCGCCGTGGCATTGTTCCAGATTAATAAAACAATCAGCAATCAATCAATATTCTATGTCCCATCGATTGACGCTAAGCATCACACCAGCCTTCTCCAGGAACTTATGCTTGCCAATTTCAGAGATCCATAAACCTGCCCATTAATGACCCCCTGTCGCTCAATACTCTCCGGGGCCCGCCATTCATTATAATACAGGCAGGCAAAAAAGGGAGAGCACAAAGATAGGCCCTTCGGCCATAACTGCACGTGTTGAACACGATAGCATCCTAAACAAATCTCATGTTCCTTCACATGATCCATACCTCTCTATTCCTTGCATGTGCATGTGCCAATCCAAAAGCCTCCTCAATGCTTCTGCAGAAACTGTCTCCACGACTAACTCTGGAAGCGCGTTCCGGGCACCCACCACTTTCAGGGTTATTTGGACGTCTCTTTTTGTTTGGAGGAAGATGTCCAGTTGTCTATGTAAAGGATTGTGCTGGCGCCCTTATTGCTTTTATGATCTGCATATGAGCACAGTGGGACATGATCGGTAAGTCTGCATATGTCTCGAAAAATAATGATTTTGTTCGCAGTGAGGAAGATAATTATAGGTTGCAGGATGATATTGATCAGTTCGTTAAAATGGCTGAGCAATGCTAGGTGGAATTCAATCCTGATAGGATGTACTTTGAAAAGACTAATAAACATAAGCGTACTCAGTTCGATTTTTTTTCGCACAATCGTAAGGAAAGCCTTTGGCCAGCTCCCACAGTTACAGTTCAAAAGTTATAGTTATAATTATAGTTACAGTAGCTCCATTACAGGAACTATGGACAGGGAAAGAGGACGCTGCCGGAGAGCTTTGCCAGAACGCTGCCCGGATTAATGGTTATCAACTACAAGGAGATGTTTGAGCGAATTTTCCCTTTAACCTGCATCCTGAATCTCGCTTTCACCTGCGGCCCTCTTGCCCTGTTAATGACAGCTCAGAACGGCAGAGACACGAAGACATCTCAACTGGCTTGTTTCTCAAACAAGTCAGTTTATTCAAGATCTTAACAGTAATAACTGCGAAAATCTCTGAAACAGCCCAGAGTATTTCAATCACTCGCAGCAACGACAGATTTGTTTTGATAACTGATGATACAACGATTACTTGCGGTTTATTTTTTTGACGTAATGCTTGAGTGATCAAAGTATCCATGAGGTCTTCCTTCCTTGTACCCTTCTCCCCACCCCAACCCCCGAATTATTTTTCAGCTTCGCCGGTTATGTTTAATCTTCCCAAACAGCCCCGTGCCTACTATTTCCAGGCCAATTCTGCATCCAGCTTTCGAGGTCCTCATCCCGCGGCATCCAGCGTTTTGAACTGAAACTGTGGGAGCTGGCCAAAGGCTTTCCTTACGTTTATGCAAATCCCATCAACTACATTGTGTCTTCTGAAAGATAAAATTTAAAAAGTTAAACACAATCTCCTGCAAAACAACGACTGACTTTGTCTAATTAATCCCTGACTTTCCGATTAGACGGCACAGTGGCACAGCTGGAAGAGATGCTGTCTCACAGGGCCAGAGACCCGGATTCGATCCTCACCTTGCGTGGTGTGTGCGCCCGTTGTGCGCGCGGGCATCTTTGTTGCTTCTGTGTGCTGAGTTTGTCGTCCCACATCGCAAAGACGTGCGTGGTTTTGGTTAATTCGCACCTGTAAATTGCCCACCGTGCGCAGGGAGTGCATGCGAAAGTGCGCTCTTATAGAACTACCGTGAATGGGCGATAGATGGCGTGGACACTTTTGGACTGTTTCCACGCTGCATCTTTCAATCAATGTACTGAACACTCCGCCCCCTTCCGAACTGTTCCGAAAAGTTTTCTATCACTGGTTTGCGTCTTATCCCTACATTACAATAATACCTTTGCTGTTCTTCAGTCATCCGGAACAGAGTAGAATTACGGGACGGAGAAGAGACGTGAGTAAGGGATCAAATTATAACAGCACGGGGTATTCACGTCTACTGAAGAATGAGAACAACTTCAATGTCCACAACTGGGAAGCCTCACCCTGAGAGCACATGTGGCGGAGATGGAGAGTGGAGGACAACGTCCTTGCAAGAGGCAGTGTGGGAGGAAGTGTAGTCCAGCCAACCGCGGCAGTCGGTAGGCTTTTAGTAGATATCAGTCGGTGAACTCTCCCCTGTTGTGGAGACAAAATAATCGAGATATGGTAGAGAAGTGGCAGAGATAGTCCAGACGAATTTGAGGGAAGGTGGGTGAAGGTAATGAAATCAATGAAATCTGCACGTGTGCTGGAGGCTGCCCCGATACAGTGATAATTGCAACGGTGAAAGAGTTTGCGGATAGGGCCAGTGTACAACTGGAACAAGGACTGTCGGACATAACTGAAAAAAAGACAGGCATAGCTGGTGCCCATTCGAATGAACCAGGCCTCCATTCACGCATTGAATACACGCTTGACGTGGCCGAGTGAGAGGGGTCTAAGTGTCCAGGGCGCGGAGAAATCCCGTCAGCGGAGGGGATTGTTAGTAGAGGGACATTGAATTTGTCTCTGCTCGACGGAGAAGTGGAGGGCCTTGAGACAAAGTGGAGGATGGAGGACTGAAGGGACTGAACGTGCAAGGGGAAAATTGAGCAACGGTTGTCTCGAAACTGAAAGTTATTGAAGAGATGAAGGGTGCGTGAGGTGGCTTGGGTGTAGTTGGGAATGGAACGGACAAGGAGGGATGGGATGGAATCGAGGTAAGTGGAGATGAGTTCAGCGGGATAGGAGCAGGCAAATATAATGGGTCTGCCAGGACAATCTGCTTTGTAGATTTTGGGGTGGTGATACACGCGAGCAGTGCGGGAATGGGTAATTGTTTGAGGCTGTAGAGAGGAGATCTTCAGTCGGTGAGATCAGAAACAGTCAGGGAGAGGATGGCCTGGTGGTCATCTGTGGGGTCATGGGCAAATGACTCCTCTACCCTCAGCCTAGTGTATAGAAGTGTAAAAACCCACTCCACCAGATTCAGGGACGGTATCTTCCCAGCTGATATCAGGCAACTGAATCATCCTACAACAACCAGAGAGCAATGTTGGGTTTCTTTTTGGAGAGCGGAGGGTTGTGCGTTGAGACGGGTGCGACCCGCATGGGTCAGTGTGGGATAAGAAGATAAGGCGGTTGTGGAGGACTGACTGTACTGGACCCTGAAGAGGGAGGCCAGAGGAGATGGTAAAAACACGACAATGGTGGGTGCTGGGGATGGAAGGGAAGGGGGATCCAGGGCTGCAAGGGTGAAGTGCATTGGGAGATGATGGGTGCTGAGACTACGGAATTGTAGTGTACGTGTGATGCTATTACTGAACTTCCCTGTTGGAAATCTGGAGAGGGGTTTAGAAGGATGAGGGGGGGGGCTCTTTGAAACTTACCGAATAGTGAAAAACCTAGATAGTGGATGTGGAGTGGATGTTTCCACGAGCTCATATCCTCAGAAGTAAAGGACATTCCACTAGGAAGGAGATGAGGAGGAATTTCCTTCGTCAGAGGGTGGTGATTTTGTGGAATTCATTGCCGCAGAAGCCTGTGGAGACCAAGTCATTTGACATTTTTAAGGCATAGAGAGATAGATTGTTGATTAGTACGGATGTCGGTCGTTATGCAGAGAAGACAGAAAAATGGGGTTCGAAGGAAATGGTAGGTCAGCCATGATTGAACGGTGGAGTAGAAATGATGGGTCGAATGGCCTAATTCAGCTCCTATCACTTATGAACTTATGAACGTGAAGTTGCTGGAGTCGGCTGCATGGACCCTTCTGCAAGGAACAGCGTCTGGAACCGATGTGAGCCGACAGATGCGGTGGCCGGATAAGAGGGTAGGAACGGCGGAGTCAACCGCACCGGCCCGCCGGCGGACGGAGTGTGGGGTAAGGTCGTCAGTGGCGTCGACAGGCACGATATGGGACCAACGGGGGGATCTGTTCGGGTAGGTGGGGCTTCGCCGTCAGTAGGTTCGGCCGGGGAGCGGCCGAGGGGGTTGTGGAGGCATTATGGTACGTGCCTAGGAGCGTGTTTAGTTCTATGTTATTCCACATTCTTGTCGAATCCCTACACAATATGTAAAATTTCCAAACGCACGTGAAACTACAAAACCCGCACAGCTTTAGGATGTCGGAGGAAACCAGAGCTCACGGAGCAAATACACGCCCCATCAGGGAGAATTTGTAAACAATACCACGACTGCGGCCGAGCTCAGACTAGAACCGGGATATCTACAAAGGGACGAGAAAGACGAGACAGACTCTTGGCGAGGCTGCCTTTGTACGGGGCCGGTCGGTGGATATAGATTGCTGAAATTCATCTTGTTCAGCAACACTTCTGCTGCTCGCAAATACTGTCCGTAACATGCTGACCAGAGCTTCACACAGGACTTTACTGTATGTGAAGAAATCACTCGACCGGAAACATCACCTCTCTCTCGATAGACACAGAATGCCGAGTAACTCAGCGGAGCAGAGAGCTTCCCTGGAGACATGGATAAGCGATGTTGCAGCTCGGAACCCTTCTTTAGTTATCTCCAGGCCCCCAAACAGTAGTCTCGACATAGGGTGCAAGTTGACACAGGAGCTAAAATCGGCATGTCGCAAATGTAATGCTACGGTGGTTATGGGAGATTTCAACATGCAGGTAGACTGGGAAAATCAGGTTGGTAATGGACCCCAGAAAAGTGAGTTTGTTGAGTGCCCCCGAGATGGATTCTTAGAACAGCTTGTACTGGAGCCTACCAGGGAGAAGGCATATCTGCATTTAGTGTTGTGTAATGAACCTGATCTGATAAGGGGACTCGAGGTAAAAGAGCCATAAGGAGATAGTGATCACAAAATAATAAGTTTTACTCTACAAATTGAGAGGGAGAAGGGAAAATCGGAAGTGTCAGTATTACAGTTTAGTAAAGGGGATTACAGAGGCATGAGGCAGGAGCTGGCCAGAATTGACTGAAAGGAGACCCTAACAGGGAAAACGGTGGAACAGCAATGGCAGGTATTCCTGGGAATAATGCGAAAGTTGCAGGATCAATTTATCCCAAAGAGGAGGAAAGATTCTAAGGGAAGTAAGAAGCACCCGTGGCTGACAAGGGAAGTCAAGGACAGCATAAAAATAAAAGAGAAGAAGTACAACAAAGCAAAGAAGAGTGGGAAGCCAAAGGATTGGGACTCTTTTAAAGAGCAACAGAAGATAACTAAAAAGGCAATACGGGGAGAAAAGATGAGGTACGAGGGTAAACTAGCCAATAATATAAAGGAGGATAGTAAAAGCTTTTTTATGTATGTAAAGAGGAAAAAAATAGTCAAGGAAAATGTGAGTCCCTTGAAGACAGAAGCAGGGGAATTTATTATGGGGAACAAGGAAATGGCAGACGAGTTGAACCGGTACTTTGGATCTGACTTCACTAAGGAAGATACAAGCAATCTTCCAGATGTTCTAGTGGCAAGAGATCCTAGGGTGCTGGAGGAACTGAAGGAAATCCACATTAGGCAGGAAATGGTGTTGGGTAGACTGATGGGACGTAAGGCTCATAAAATCCCCAGGGCCTGATGGTCTGCATCCCAGGGTACTTAAGTAGGTGGCGCTAGAAATTGTGGAAGCATTGATGATCATTTTTGAATGTTCTATAGATTCAGGATCAGTTCCTGTGGATTGGAGTGTAGTTAATGTTGTCCCACGTTTTAAGAAAGGAGGGAGAGAGAAAAGGGGAAATTATAGACCAGTTAGTCTTACATCAGTGGTGGGGAAGGTGTTGTAGTCAATTATAAAAGACGAAATTGCGGAACATTTGGATAGTAGTAACAGGATGGTTCCGAGTGAGCATGGATTTACGAAGGGGAAATCATGCTTGAATAATCTTCTGGAATTCTTTGAGGATGTAACTAGGAAAATTGACAGGGGAGAGCCGGTGGATGTGGTGTACCTTGACTTTCAGAAAGCCTTGGACAAGGTCCCACATTAGAGATTAGTGGGCAAAATTAGAGCACATGGTATTGGGGGTAGGGTGCTGACATGGATAGAAAATTGGTTGACAGACAGAAAGCAAAGATGGGGATAAATGGGTCCCTTGCAGAATGGCAGGCAGTGACTAGTGGTGTACCGCAAGGCTCGGTGCTGGGACCGCAGCTATTTACAATATACATCAATGACTTGGATGAAGGGATTAAAAGTACCATTAGCAAATTTGCAGATAATACAAAGCTGGGTGGTAGTGTGAACTGTGAGGAAGATGCTATGAGGTTGCAGGGTGACTTGGACAGGTTGTGTGAGTGGGTGGATGCATGGCAGATGCAGTTTAATGTGGATAAGTGTGAGGTTATCCACTTTGGTGGTAAGAATATGAAGGCAGAGTATTACCTGAATGGTGTCAAGTTAGGAAAAGGGGACGTTCAACGAGATCTGGGTGTCCTAGTGCATCACTCACTGAAAGCAAGCATGCAGGTAAAGCAGGCAGTGAAGAAATCCAATGGAATGTTGGCCTTCATAACAAGAGGAGTTGAGTATAGGAGCAAATAAGTCCTTCTGCAGCTGTACAGGTCCCTAGTGAGACCGCACCTGGAGTACTGTGTGCAGTTTTGTACTCAAAATTTGAGGAAGGATAATCTTGCTATTGAGGGCGTGTAGCTTTGGTTTACTAGGTTAATTCCCGGAATGGCGGGACTGTCATATGTTGAAAGACTGCAGCGACTAGGCTTGTATACACTGGAATTTAGAAGGATGAGATGGTATCTTATCGAAGCGTATAAGAATATTAAGGGGTTGGACACGTTAGAGGCAGGAAACATGTTCCCAATGTTGGGTGAGTCCAGAACAATGGGCCACAGTTTAATAATAAGGGGTAGGCCATTTGGAACTAAGATGAGGAAAAACCTTTTCAGTCAGAGAGTTGTGACTCTGTGGAATTCTCTGCCTCAGAAGGCAGTGAAGGCCAATTCTCTGAATGCATTTAAGAGAGAGAGCTAGATAGAGCTCTTAAGGATAGCATAGTCAGGGGGTATGGGGAGAAGGCAGGAACGGGGTACTGATTGAAAATGATCAGCCATGATCACATTGAATGGCGGTGCTGGCTCGAAGGGCCGAATGGCCTCCTCCTGCACCTATTGGGTATTGTCTATTGCCACCGCGGAATATTCCCTAGGGGGCTGCAGTTCCCTTCCCCGTCCCAAAGACGCAAGTCGTTGACAGGCTATATGCCTTCTATAATACTGCCCTGATTCATCTGGGCTGCTGGTTCATTAGTGGGCATTTGAGTGGATAGTTAAGGAATAAATTGAATGGGAATGCAGTGGGGAAAGGGACAGCAGGTATTACCCTGAGCGTCGTTATTGTCCCGATGGTGCGAATGGGATCTCGAAAAGTCAGATGCAATGATATAACATAGAATACAATGTAATTATGAAACGGATTTTCAATTTGAACACTTATTTCACTTCAAACACTTTACTGAATTGGAAATAAAAACAAATGGGCTCTTAATCATCTTTATAAATTCCTCCCTGAATTTTTTCTGGGACACCCCATAAATAAACGTGTTGGTGCAGGCACTCAGAGCCTTCAGCATGTATCCGGACTGTTCCGCAATGGTAAATGGGTCGTTGTTATCTGTTGCTAACAACTCCACGTCGAGGAAGTATACACTCACGAAGCACACGAAGTTTATCATCCACAGTAGGACGAAGCTACCGGATATGGCCAGCAATAGAATGATGGACTTCCTTCTGCTCTCCACCTCTTGATCCGTGCCGCCCTCGTCCTTCGTGTTCCCTCGGAGACGGCTCCTCACTCTGTTGGCGTGTATGATGTACCTCATTGTCAGGGCATTCAGCAGCATGATCAGTAAGATTGGTACAAATGGGGTTAAAATTGTTTCGATGGACAAAAGTGCTGCCCATAACTGTGAAGTGTAGAAGTCAGGGGTTATGCCACAGTACCAGCCCACGTTGTCAATTATTTCCCGAGGTACCCAGGCAAAATAAACAGGTATATTTTGAATAATACTTAAGATACATGTCAGTGATATCACCAAAGCCGCAGTTCTCTCGGTGCAATATTTTGTTCGTAACTTCTGAGTACATATAGTGACAAATCGATCGAAGGTGAAGGTCACCGTTAGCCAGACAGAGCAATCGATGCAAATAAAATTAAAGAAAATATTCAGTTTACAAACTTGAGTTATTTTGAGGAATGAATAAGGAAAATAGCCATCTGAAATCTCGAAGAGAATTACCTCGAAGATCAGAACCATTAAATCAGCTACGGCCATGGATACCAGATAGCGGGAGATACATTTGGAGAGTCCACACTTTCCCCGAGACAGAATTATGATTGCCATCAGGTTAGCTGTAGGGAAGATGAAATAAAAATTACCAACATTCAATATTCCAGATGAAGATCAATTCGACAGTTCTTCATATGAATGTTAATGACTTCTTTGATTCTGTAACCTGCTCTTTTTACTCGTGTCGCCCCACACATCTCTGATGCTGAAAAACACATCGGAAAGATGCAATTCGCAAACTAATAATGAACAAAATGCTGCCGCTAATTATATTTCTTGCTTTACAGACTTACGGCGTATCGCAGAACGATTAATAGACGGGTATAGTAGATACAAATCAATTGTGACTTCCATTCGCCTGACCACAGAGGAATGTGGAGAGTGAAGGATATCGGCCGGTTTGTTCATCACAGTTTAGCACCATACATTAGGTTCACACCTTCCACATGCAGGCTGAATCAACTTTAAAGCAAGAAGTATTTGGTGGTCAATCAAGGTGAAATGTATTGGAAAAAGAAGTAAGTAGCAACGAGATGTGTTACGCAGAAGTCTACGGTAAGTCGCGTTGGCAGACTTACCTTCCTCGCTACCTGTTGCAAATTGATTTCGCGATGCACATTTGGTTGCAAATACTGCATCCAATTTACGCCTCTGGTAAGCTATATTTCCTACCGCACTTGCTTTTTAAGGCGATTGAATTTTACGCCCCTTTCCCTCAAGGCAAATGGACAACAGGTCCCTTGACAGCTCCAGCGACCTGGGATCGATATTGGTCACTGGTGATGTTTGTACCTTCTCCCTGTGCAGGCGCAGGTTCTCTCTGGGTCGTTGCTTGATGAATTGATTGACACAGCATGGGAAAAGGTCCCCGGCACTGCGAGTCGTGCCGATCATCTATTACCCGTTCACACTGGCTCTATGTTATGCAACATTCGCAACTGCGCACTAGAAGCAAACTACAGAATGCAGTTCACGTACAAACCAGTGCGGTTTGTGAGAGGAACCGATAGCGCCCGTACCTTAGGAATGTGGAAGGAGCTGGAGCTGACTTTTGAATTAACGCAATTAGCAGAGATCACGTGCAAATTCCACACATGATCCCAGGTCAGGGTCAAACCAGGTCTCTGGCGCTGTCAGGCAGCAACTTTCCGAGCTCCGCTTCTATGCGATGTGCTCCGTTGTCCGACTTGCGATACGCTGCTGGCTGTTAGATTACCTGTCCAAATAAGTTGTCGCTGGTGCATGGGCTCAGGACGGAACTTTTGGTAAATTGAGGAGCATATCAAAGGAAAATCAGCCGGTGTATCCGATTGCAGTTGGTCGTTCACAAACCAGATTGACCCATATTGCCGCCTTCCCTATCACAGTTGGCAGCATTCACTGCATTCGCTATCAGTCCACTTCGATTTGGCGATGAAGACTAATTACAGTCATGTTTATTTTCCCAGCGCATCTGCACCAGCTACAGATTGGTATCATACATGTGTGGGAACGTATTACTTCAGTGTGCGACGGACCGAACCGGCGAATATGGGACGCACAAGCAGGAGCTCGTCTGATTTTCCATTGGAGGCAAAGTTATAACAACATTATGTTTTACTTTTTTTTATTGGGTGGCTTCCGCAACATTGAGTATGCCTAACTTGATCAGTCCAATCGCACTAACGCACGAAGATATTCCCGTTTTTCCAACCTAAGGCTCGCGCCCAATATTATTGACAATTGACAGATTAATTGCCCTCCCTATCGATAATATGAAAGCTTTTTCCGATCACAGAGCAAGGTGCGCCGCAAGGACAGACACAATCGAACATAGAACACCAGCACAACCCAATCCTGTATGGGTGAATCTTGAACGCTCTGCCTTTGCCACGTTGGTTTCCTCCGGGTGCTCCGGATTCCTCCCACATCCGAAAGACGTGCGAGTTTGTAGGTTCATTGGCCTCTGAAAAATTGCCCGTAGTGTGCAGGGATTGAATGAGAAAGTGGGATAACACAGACTTGTTTTCAATTGGTGATCGATGGTCGGTGTCGACTCGGTGGTCAACGAGTCTTCTTACCAAGGGTATCATTAAAGTATATTGGGTATAGAACGGGAGCAGGTCCTTCAGTCTATAATGTCTATACGAAACATAACGCCAATTTAAAGAAAGCTCTCATTTACATTTGGTCTCCATCCTCCGATCCCTGCCTGTCCATCTGCCTGTCTAAACAATACTGAATCTATTGGCAATAAATTAGATAGCGTAGTTTGAATTTTCGGTGGTTTTAACTGGATCAGTAATTCAAGCAATAATTAAGAACACATACTTTTTTTGACAGTAAAGGCTCGACAGAGAAACTTGGGTACAGATCAACAAAGAGCTTACCAGGAACACCAATGATGACAAGGATAGGGTAGAAAATGTTCTCGACCTGGATGAGTACCGGCAGTTCCATGCCCATAGACAATCGACGCTTCCTGCTAGTGGTCGGACAGGTCGCTGCTTTTAAAGTTAGCAGCATTTTCTCCAGAGAAAACATTATCAAGGCAAATTAATTGGGATTAGTGTCAGTCAGTTAAACAAACAAAGGTAGCCTGCTCACGTTAGCTACTGCTAAGTATGTTATTGCGCAATAACTGCCAGCAATGTCGGTTGTCCTATAAAATAGATATTATGTTATTATATTACCGATAATAGGGAGAATATTTAGTACGAACATATATTAATTAGTCTATTCGCATTCTATGCTTCCTACAGCAGTGTAATATTGAATTATCCACGCATATCCATGTGCCTACCTAAAAGCCTCTTGCACCACACTCTTACTTTTGTTTCCACCACCATCCCTGGCAGCCCGTTCCAGGCACTCGCCATTATCTGCTTGAAACTTTGACACTCTCACCTAAATATGTGTTCTCTAGTTCATCCCAGCATAGACAATTTTCTGTCAGTCTACCTCATCTATGCCTCTCATAATTCTATAAATTAATATCACATCTCTCTTCGTCCTTCGTCATTGAGAGAAAGCGTTCCAAGTTTGCCAATGCACTTCTTTAACTAATACAGTCCAATCGAGGCAGCATTCCAGTAAAACACATCCGCATCCACTCCAACGATGCCACATCACTGCAGCAAGACAGGCACACAACACTCCAAGTGAGCCTTAACCGTAGTGTGAGAGAATTGCATCATGACTTCGTGACCTTTGTAATCAAAGCCCGCCAAATGAAGGCAAGCATTCCATACACCCCCTTTACCAATCTTTCTGCGTGTGGTGCCACTTTCAGGGAGCTATGAGTCTGGACCCTCACATCGTTCTGCACATTAGTGTTGTTAGGTCCTGGTGTCAATCTTATAGCTTCGCCTCACATTGACCTCCCAAAAGGCAACATTTCACAGTGACTGGGATTTAAACCCATCTGAGATCGGACTGATAAACTATTGTACACAAGGGTCTGCAGGTACCGGTTTACAAAAAAGATGCAACAGGTCGGAGTAACGCAGCGGTCAGACCGGCAGCTCCGATGAAAATGGATTGGTGGCATAGCGGGACGGGACACTTCTTCAGACACGGGGACGTTATGTGCCCAGTACTTTTCAATAGACAATAGACAATAGGTGCAGGAGTAGGCCATTCAGCCCCTCGAGCCAGCACCGCCATTCAATGCGATCATGGCTGATCACTCTCAATCAGTACTCCGTTCCTGCCTTCTCCCCATACCCCCTCACTCCGCTATCCTTAAGAGCTCTATCCAGCTCTCTCTTGAAAGCATCCAACGAACTGGCCTCCACTGCCTTCTGAGGCAGAGAATTCCACACCTTCACCACCCTCTGACTGAAAAAGTTCTTCCTCATCTCCGTTCTAAATGGCCTACCCCTTATTCTTAAACTGTGGCCCCTTGTTCTGGACTCCCCCAACATTGGGAACATGTTATCTGCCGCTAATGTGTCCAATCCCCTAATTATCTTATATGTTTCAATAAGATCCCCCCTCATCCTTCTAAATTCCAGTGTATACAAGCCCAATCGCTCCAGCCTTTCAACATACGACAGTCCCGCCATTTCGGGAATTAACCTAGTGAACCTACGCTGCACGCCCTCCATAGCAAGAATATCCTTCCTCAAATTTGGAGACCAAAACTGCACACAGTACTCCAGGTGCGGTCTCACCAGGGGCCGGTACAACTGTAGAAGGACCTCTTTGCTCCTATACTCAACTCCTCTTGTTACGAAGGCCAACATTCCATTGGCTTTCTTCACTGCCTGCTGTACCTGCATGCTTCCTTTCATTGACTGATGCACTAGGACACCCAGATCTCGTTGAACTCCCCCTCCTCCTAACTTGACACCATTCAGATAATAATCTGCCTTTCTATTCTTACTTCCAAAGTGAATAACCTCACACTTATCTACATTAAACTGCATCTGCCATGTATCCGCCCACTCACACAACCTGTCCAAGTCACCCTGCAGCCTTATTGCATCTTCCTCACAATTCACACTACCCCTCAACTTAGTATCATCTGCAAATTTGCTAATGGTACTTTTAATCCCTTCGTCTAAGTCATTAATATATATCGTAAATATCTGGGGTCCCAGCACCGAACCTTGCGGTACCCCACTGGTCACTGCCTGCCATTCCGAAAGGGACCCATTTATCCCCACTCTTTGCTTTCTGTCTGTCAACCAATTTTCTATCCATGTCAGTACCCTACCCCCAATACCATGTGCCCTAATTTTGCCCACTAATCTCCTATGTGGGACCTTGTCGAAGGCTTTCTGAAAGTCGAGGTACACCACATCCACTGACTCTCCCTTGTCAATTTTCCTAGTTACATCCTCAAAAAATTCCAGTAGATTTGTCAAGCATGATTTCCCCTTCGTAAATCCATGCTGACTCGGAATGATCCCGTTACTGCTATCCAAATGCTCAGCAATTTCGTCTTTTATAATTGACTCCAGCATCTTCCCCACCACTGACGTCAGACTAACTGGTCTATAATTACCCGTTTTCTCTCTCCCTCCTTTCTTAAAAAGTGGGATAACATTTGCTATCCTCCAATCCACAGGAACTGATCCTGAATCTATAGAACATTGAAAAATGATCTCCAATGCTTCCACTATTTCTAGAGCCACCTCCTTAAGTACTCTGGGATGCAGACCATCAGGCCCTGGGGATTTATCAGCCTTCAGTCCCATCAGTCTACCCAAAACCATTTCCTGCCTAATGTGGATTTCCTTCAGTTCCTCCATCACCCTAGGTTCTCCGGCCCCTAGAACATTTGGGAGATTGTGTGTATCTTCCTCAGTGAAGACAGATCCAAAGTAACGGTTTAACTCGTCTGCCATTTCTTTGTTCCCCATAATAAATTCCCCTGCTTCTGTCTTCAAGGGACCCACATTTGCCTTGACTATTTTTTTCCTCTTCACGTACCTAAAAAAACTTTTGCTATCCTCCTTTATATTATTGGCTAGTTTACCCTCGTACCTTATCTTTTCTCCCCGTATTGCCTTTTTAGTTAACTTTTGTTGCTCTTTAAAAGAGTCCCAATCCTCTGTCTTCCCACTCTTCTTTGCTATGTTATACTTCCTCTCCTTAATTTTTATGCTGTCCCTGACTTCCCTTGTCAGCCACAGGTGTCTCTTACTCCCCTTAGAGTCATTCCACCTCTTTGGAATAAATTGATGATGCAACCTCTGCATTATTCCCAGGAATACCTGCCATTGCTGTTCTACCGTCTTCCCTGCTAGGGCCTCCTTCCAATCAATTTTGGCCAGCTCCTGCCTCATGCCTCTGTAATCCCCTTTGCTATACTGGAAAGTATTTGCTTGCAGCAGATATAGTTTACAAAAACGTTGCTTGGCGGCTGGAGGATATTATATTTGAGGAAGCATTAACCATATAGGTGCTTCTCACTTTTCGTTTCGAAGGGGAAACCTGAGCAATCTATCTAACTAATCGATGTCTGAATCGCGTGTAATGTACAAGGGAAATTGGGCGGCCCATTGGCGCAGCTGGTAAAGCCGCTGCCTCATAGCGACCCGATTTTGATTCCATCTTATAGTGTTGTCTATGTGGAGTATTCGTGCTCTCCATGTGACCGCATCGGGTTCCTCCGGTTTCCTGCCACATCCCAGCGACGTGTGCGTTTGCTGGATAATTGTCCTCTATAATATTTCCTCAATGCACAGGGAGTGACGAGAAAGTGGAATGAAATAGAACTAGTGTGAACGGATGATCGATGGTCGGCATGGACTCGGTGGGCCGAAATGACGGTGTGCAAGCTGTATCTTTCAAACAATAACTATGGGCTATAGGATTAATGCAAATGAATTTGTAATAAATACAGAGGCAGGAGACGAGAAAGGCCAATAAAACAAACGTGTGGCTCTGAAGGAGAACCTAACAAAGGGTCTGTGACCGGGCATATCTAATTGCTCTGTGATGGTGCCTGACATGTAATTACTCAGGCACTCTCTCCTTCTGTGTGTAGATATAATCAAATTTATTGAAACATTAAAATAGCATCCTAAATTCAGCAACAGTTTACCCAAGAGCAGAGGTAGAAACCAATGCTTAAAATATATTTGTCTGAAAGATTATCAAGAGGACTTCAATATCGTCGGCACAACGAATAATAGAAGATGACATTGGAACGTATTGGTCTTTTTTCACTGCCGTGAAAGGATGGGTTAAACTGTCTCCAGCGTTCCAATTTTGCACAAACCTACACAATAACATAAACGATGAGAAATATCCGGCAGGCGACACTGCACCTTGTTAAGGAAATGCTTCAAAAAATTCCAACATCTCGTTTCTTTATTAAATGGCGTCAGTGAAATTGCACGTAAACTTCAGTTAGCAACGTTGCCTGCTTGAACCAGGAAGTCTGGATACTGTTCCTCTTTCGTTGCACGTCAGATTGCAACACGCAGTGCAGACATTGCCGTCACTTAAAGTGAGTGATTACAAAGTATTGTCGTTATAGCGTGGATAGAGTGGTTATGAATGAATGAATGAATGAATGAATGAATGAATGAATGAATGAATGAATGAATGAATGAATGAATGAACGAATAAATGAATGAATGAATGAATGAATGAATGAATGAATGAATGAATGAATGAATGAATGAATGAATGAATGAATGAATGAATGAATGAATGAATGAATGAATAAGTTTATTGGCCAAGTATGCATATGCAAGGATTATGTCGTGGTGCTCCACTCACAAATGACAACACAAACATACAGTTAACAATTAAGAATAAAGCATAAACACATCAAAACAATAAGGATATACCATTAAGTCTAACACATGTGGGTGAAAATAAACCAGAGCAAAAAGAGAGACCACAGATTTTGTTTATTGAGTAGAACTATCACTCGTGGAAAAAAGCTTTTTTTATGTCTGGCTGGGACAGCTTTGGCAGTCTGGAGTCGCCTTCCAGAGGGAAGTGCTTCAAAGAGTTTGTGGCCAGGGTGAGAGGGGTCAGAGATGATCTTGCCCGCTCGCCTCCTGGCCCTTGCAGTGTATAGTTCGTCAATGGGGGGAAGGTTGCAGTTAACAACCTTCTCAGCTGTGCGAACGATCCGTTGCAAGCTCCCAACAGGGAATGGCATGTGGCAGATTGCGTTTCCTCAGTTGCCGCAGGAAGTACATACTGTGTTGGGCCTTTTTGACTGTGGAGTCGATGGTGGCCCACCATTTAAAGTCACTGGAGATGATGGTTCCAAGGAACTTACGTAACTCCACTGATGTGACTATGGTATTGTTGATGGTGGGAGGGGAGGGGAGGGGAGGGGGGTCTCTTCGAAAGTCTACAATTGGTTCCACTGTCTTGAGAGCATTGAGCTCCAGGTTGTAGCGATGGCACAAGGACGCCAGCTGTGTCACTTCCTGTCTGTAGGCAGATTCCTCCCCATCCTCGAACAGTCCAATCCGGGCAGTGTCTTCCGCAAACTTGAGGAGCTTGACAGAGGAGACTGTGAAGGTGCAGTCGTTGGTGTAGAGAGAGAAAAAGGAAAGGGGAGAGTAAGCAGCCTTGCGGTGATCCTATGCTGAGGGGCTGCGGGTCCAAGATGTGCTTTCCCACTCTCGCATGCTGCTTCCTGTCCGTCAGGAAGTTGATGATCCACTGACAGAGGGGTTCACAGTCAACTGGGAGAGTTTGTAGTGTTGTAGCTCTGGGAGAATGGTGTTAAAACCAGAGCTAAAGTCCACAAACAGAATCCTGGCATCGGTCCCCTTGCGGTCTAGGTGCTGGAGGATGAAGTGCAGGCCGAGGTTGACTGCGTCATCCACCGATCTATTGGCCCTGTATGCAAACTGCAGGCGGTCCAGCAGGCGGTTTGTGATGTTTTTCAGCTGGGCCAGCACAAGGCTTTCAAATGTCTTCATGACTAAGTGCGACAGGCCTGTAGTCATTAAGACCAGTGATCCCTGTCTTTTTGAGTACAGGGACAATTGTTCGGCACAGAGTTTAAGGGTAGAGAGGTAAACATTGTATGGTCCTGGAGATTTCCGGCTTTTCTGTTTTCTGAATAGCCTATCTACCTCCGCAATTTCTATTGTTAAACTGGAGTCATTATGTGAGGATGTGCAAATTGGTGATTGCAGAGGGGTGGGGCCAGTCTTTGCAAACTCCAGCCATTCTCTGAGTAGGTGTGAATTGATGCTAGTGGAGGAGTGGGTGGGGACGGATCCAGTCTTTGCAAACTGGAGTCAGTCTTTGAGTACGTGTGTGGAGGATGTGTCCACCAGCGGGACAGTTCTGGAACTCAGAATTAAAGGGCGTTCCTATCGGAAGGAGATGAGGAGGAACTTCTTTCGTGAGGGGGTGGTAAATCTGTGGAATTCATTGCCCGGGAACGCTGTGGAAGCCAAGGCAATGGACATTTTTAAGGCAGAGATAGTTAGATTCTTGATTAGTATGGGAGTCTGGGGTTATGGGGAGAAGGCAGGAGAATGGGGTTTGGAGTGAGAGATAAATCAGCCACGATGGGATAGCGGCGTAGACTTGATGGGACCGGATGGCCTAATTCTGCTCCTATTACTTGTGAACATAATGCACGGGTATATTCCACTGCCAATGTCCTGTATTGCATGGGTAATGATATCCCATCATCCCAACAAT
The DNA here is from genome assembly GCF_053455715.1 of Rhinoraja longicauda. NCBI lineage: Eukaryota > Metazoa > Chordata > Chondrichthyes > Rajiformes > Arhynchobatidae > Rhinoraja > Rhinoraja longicauda. Next base: position 31,544,441 of record NC_135971.1, read on the forward strand.
TTCAGCTAAATGTCTAAATTCGTGGCATGCATTTTAGAAACTGCTTAATATCTGGGGGTTTTTTCCAGATGATTCCTTTCCATCGTGATGTTGCAAGTTTTAGGAGTTGGAAATAGTTGCTGTCAATTAATCCTAAGATCGCTCCCTACGGACAGAATGTGTGAGCGCACCTCAACGATTAACACGTGTAAACTCGTCGAATCCTACCCTCTACCATTTACGTTCAGGAGAGACTATATCCAGATTGCAAAGCACAATACTGCCCTCTTCATTGCACGATTACATATAGTTACATACATGTTCCCAACATCGGTATGTCTGTCTATCGGCTTTGGTAAGTTGGGCCCAGGCACAGCAACTGGAGACTTGGCCTCATATTATCAGACAACCAGGTTCAATTCTGACCTCGAATGTTACCTAGGTGGAATTTGTATACTTCTCGCTGTGGCCGCGTGGAACGCCCTACCAGGGATGGAAATGGAAGGACATAGGAGAGTCTCGTTCAATAGGCTTTTAGATCAGCACACATGTATGCATGGGTATTTCAAAATTACTTGCTGCAGGAAGCGGAATATACTAATCGATAATGAAATGTGTGTTCTTAGAATTCTTCTTATTTGATAGACCATAACAATATAATATCCATATAGTAATTGACTTCTCTGGCAGTTATTATACAGTAGGCATCGATAGCAGTAGCAGAGGTAATCTGGCTAAATCTGATTATTTAAACGACTGATACTAATTTAAAACATTTTGTTGTTTATCAAGCTTGCACGGGTAGGCTGGTTTAATGCATTCCACAACCAGTCACTCAACGCACTTAATGATGGTGGACGTCAGGACCACCGGACGGTAGTAGTTGAAGCATGAGATCTTGCTTTTCTTTGGCAACGGAATGAAACTGCTCTTCTTGAAGCAATACAATACAATACAATACAATACAACACAATATATCTTTATTGTCATTGTACAGGGGTACAACGAGATTGGGAATGCGCCTCCCATACGATGCAATAAATTATTGAGCTAGTCAGTATTAATTTAAACAACCCAATGAAACATATTGGACCAGTGTTAAAACAGAATAAAATGCAAGTAGATCTGTGCCGGATCACTGTGCGATGTGACCATCTGGCTCAGCAGGATCGGTTCATAGCAGCTATGGCCCTGGGGATGAAGCTGTTCCTGAGTCTGGAGGTGCGAGCGTAGAAGGCTTTGTATCGGCTGCCCGATGGTAGAAGTTCGAACAGACTGTTGCAGGGGTGTGAAGAGTCTTTGTGGATGCTGGTAGCTTTTCTGAGGCATCGTGTGTTGTAGATGCCCTCCAAGGCTGGTAGCTGCGTTCCGATGGTCCTCTGAGCTCTATGGACTACCCGCTGAAGAGCTTTCCTCTCTGCCTCCGTGCAGCTGAGATACCACACAGGGATGCCATGTGTTAGGATGGTCTCTATGGTGTAGCGGTAGAATGTCGTCAGCAGCAGTTCTCAGAATGCGGCCATGGATTCCATATGGAAACGTTGCTCTCCGTGGGTTTGCCTTCAGGAAGGCCGCTCTCACGTTTGCATGTGACGATAGGATAGGCTGGACACGCGTTGATGATCAGGATGACATCGTCCCGTTCATTGCGAGCCTAAAATGCACTAATTTCGTCAGGGATGGCCGCACTATCACCAGCGGTGTTGCCTGACTTCGTCTTGCGTCCAGCTACAGTATTCGGGCCTTGTCACAGTCTTCGGGTGTTCGAATGGTTGCACTGGGACTCAAGGTTGCCTCGGTATTGTCTCGGTATTCTTGGTGACTTTGCCAAGATCACAGCGAGCGTTCTTTTAACCACTCTGGGCCGTTTGACTTATGCAGCGGTCTCGGCCGTCACCTGGGACAGTGTCCGCTGCCCAACATTTAGAAAAGTTCTGTACCGGCTCTTCCTGCTTCAGGTTTTGATTGCAGGCAGGGAGTAGAAGCGCATCTAGGTGATCAGACTTTCCAGAATGTCGTCGAGGAATGCAAGGGTAGGCGCTTATTTATGGATGCGTAGCGGTGGTCGAGGGCGTTTTCGCTCCAAGTAGGCTTGATCAGATATAACCGAGGACATTGCGGGAAATTAGAGAGGAAATTGCGGGAACCCTCGTTGAAATTTGCAGGTCGGTCTTAAACACAGGAGCCGGAAGACTAGAGGGTGGCAAATGTTGTGGGTCTTTTCAAGAAGGGCTGCAGGGAAAATGTTGGGAACTATAGGCCGGTGAGCTTAACATCTGTAGTTGGTAAGTTACTGGAGATTATTCTAAGGGATAGGTCATACATGCATTCGGATGGGCAAGGGCTGATTAGGGATAGTCAGCATGGTTTTGTACGCGGGAGATCGTGTCTCATAAACCTGATTGTTTTCTTTGAAGACGTGACCAAAGGGGATGAGGGCAGAGCTGTAGATGTTTTGTTCATGGACTTCAGTAAGGCATTCAACAAGGTTCCGCATGGTAGACTGCTCTGGAAGGTTAGATCGCATGGGAACCAATGAGAGATAGCTGAATGGATAGCAATTGGAAGGAATAGAGATTAGACCCATCTATTTCGGATGCAGTACGGTCGGTCCTCATCAGAACCCTTATTCCTTTTGCCTCTGCGCCCACACGTTAATGAGATCCAGGCCTGCCATAATTTAGAGCTCTTTTTGCGTTGCCCCGGTCTCCTGGATTTTTCTATGGAAAGGGGGTCTCCCAGCGACGACGCGTTCTCCCGTCTTCAACATTTCTCGTGCACTTGGGCCGTATCCTACCGGTAAACTACACACTCTGGAGTTTGTTGTTTCCCACTGACGGCGCGACATCAACCGTTTTGAATTCCCTTCTCCCTTACCCACTCTAATATCTCCCTCTCAACGCACAGTTTTCCTCTCCATCAGCAACAATCCCGATGTAAACACACCGACAAGGGAGCTGCCTTTGTAATCTGGGGGGCTGACGTCAACTTTGCTGAGGCCAGGCTCCAAGTCTTGGACATCTTCTCATACTTGCATCCCGACCATAACCTCACAGCCGAACAGCAGGCCATCGTGTCGCAGGCTGTATCTGTTCCCACCGCCTCTGTGGATCTCTCCTCCACAACCTCCAACCTTGTTCTCCCGGTCAACACTGTCCTCAAAATCAATTAAGTGGACACTCCTCGCAGACCAATTGTCTCTGCCTGCTACTGTTCCGCTAAACACATCTCCACGTATCTGGATTCCATTCTATCCCTCATTGTCTATTCCAAACACACAACATCCAAGACACCTCACACGCCCTTATCTATTCGATAACTTTCAGTTTCTAGGCCCCCCATTGGGTCATCTTCACTATGCACGTCCAATCCCTTTACAACTTCATCCTCCACCAAGACTCAAGGCCCCTGGGTTCTTCCTCGTAGGGCGATTCCTTTCATGTCCCTCCTGTCACACTCTTCCGCAGGCTAAATTTACCGCCTGCCTGAACAACTTATCCGTTGAATCCTCTCAATTTCTCCCAGGTAAAGGTCAAGCCATGTGCGCTCGCATGGGCTCCGGCTATGTCTTCCTTTTTATTGGTTATGTCGAACTACCCTTTTTCTATGCGTACACTGGCACCATCCCCCAGCCTTTTCTGTGCGTCGTCAACTACAGCATTGGGGCTGCCTCATGCAGCCATGCAGACGTAGTTGATTTCATTCCATCACCTCAGCTCTGCCCTCAATTCACCTGCACCATCTATGTAACTTCTTTCCCCTTTCTTGATATTTCTATTCCAACACAGGGTACAGGCTATCGGTTGTTTTCAACTAACAAACCACCCACTCGCACGATTATCTAGACTACACTTCTTCCCACCCTGACTCTTGCAGATATGTTATCCTCAACCAATACCGTCTCTATCACACCTATTCCTAAGATGAGGTTTTCCAGCAAGGACATCCGATATGTCTTCATTCCCTTGTGTACGTGGTTTCCCCTCTGCTTTCGAAGATGGAAACCTGACCCGTGTCTCCTCTGTGCCCCGCAGTGGGACGCTCGCCTCCACTTTCCCACAACCCCACCTCATAACCACAATAAGTTGTTGCACGTGCTGAGTTATCATAATCTTTACCTTTCACCCCAACAGCTTCCGCATCTGCCCTATCATCCACCGATGAAACTTTCGTCTCACCCTTCCCACTCAACCCGCCTACTCTCCGGATACTTTCCATCCCTTCAACCACAGGACTTGGACTTTACCCCAGAACTCCACCGTCGCCTTCATGCAGGGACCGCAGACAGACAGACGTTCGCATACTATTCGTTTCATGCGATTTACTGCATCCTGTGTTCCTCGTGTGTCCTCATATACCTCAACGATACCAAACATCGCGTCGGCGACCATTTGGATGAACACGCTGGTACATTCGGTAGATTTGCTACCTTACAGCACTTGCAAGGCCAGACACCCGCAGTCGATCCCGACTACGGGTGCAGGCCCTTCTCCCCGTGACAGCGTCGGTTTTCTCCGAAATCTTCGGTTTCAACCCACAGTCCAAAAACGGACATGTTTGTGTGTGAATTAGCTTGGTCCAATTGTTAACTTATCTGGCATGTGGGGGACAGTGTTGATGTGGTAAAACGTCTCCATTAGCCTCAATAAGGTTATATACATTCCCAAATTACTATAAATACATTCGGGTCAGCAAACTGATAACCGTGCAGCGAGTGGGGAGCCTTGACGTGGTTGCTTAAGGGGAGGAGCTCTTCAAATAACTTCCACTTGAACACTGCGGGGAAAGCATTTTATTTCCAGAATTTGCAGGGGTGGGAGTGAAATACTGGAACGTGTGAACATCTATTATGGAGACGCCAGATGTCATCGCAGGTTTAAACAAGGATAGATCCACCGTCTATGGTGAGGCGAAAAGGCCTTTGGGGATCTGATAGACATTTTCATGTTTTCACTGGCGCAGTGAATCTTCAAGATATCAGGAGAACAGGAACTATGAGAACATATGGAAACCCGTTCCGTGCGCTGGCGCAGTTACATTTCAGCTCGTTGGATGCCGCAGGAGGAAGTCTTCGAATGTTGGGAGCAGAATTGGCTTTAAAAAAGAATGCACGGGGTTATTTTGGAATATTACATTTCTCGCTGGAGAAGGTTAAATATGACTCTGGTTGGGTGGGAGGGGTTAAGGAAGGAAGACAACCAGAATATGTTGACCACTGATGCATTATTTCAAAACAATAAAATTCACGTGTAACCATTGAGTCCCCGGATATATAAAACCTGTTGGTGCTAAGAGTCACTTAAACACCCCCAGAGTGTTCCGCAGTTAATACGGTTGAGGCCTTAAGTAAACGAACTTGTTTAAGAATCTCAACCCTGCTCATTGAGATGATTTTTCGTGTCGGCCATTGTGAACCGTATGTATTATGATCACGACATCACGTATGTATTTAATGTCTCACGCAGGCAAATGCAACGTATTCATGATACACAATTGAACTCGACTAGAACATACTGAGATTCGTAAATGTTACATTAGGTTAGAATCCTCCTTTCAATAGCTTCTTGGAACGAAGGAGTAGAAGCGCATCCTGGCGACCAGATTTAGTCTTAGTTTAATTGAGAGATACAGTGAAAACAGGGCCTTCGGCCCATCTAGTCCGCACCCACCAGCGATCCCCGCACACTAAGACCAACCTACACACGCTAGGAACAATTTACATTTATATCAAACCAATTAACCCTCAAACCTGTACGACTTTGGAGTGTGGGAGGAAACCGAAGATCTGGGAGAAAACCCACGCACATTACAGGGAGAACGTATGAACACCGTACAAATAAGCACCCGTAGTCAAGAGCGAACCCGCTTCGCTGGCCTTGTAAGGCAGTAGCTCTACCGCTATGACAAGTTGGCAGTAGGTTAACATAGATCCAGCGTTGCTTTGACAGGTTACTAATCTCCCGCTTTTAAGTTTCTGTTTTGCAAGTTTTGTGAGACCTCATATTTTCTGCCCTTTTTGCATCGTATTTGAACTGACCTTCTCGTTTTACGCACATATTGCATAACACATATAATGTCCCTGTCCTAGTCTTTATTATTGTATTTCCCCAGCTAAACGTAGGAGGGAGAGGGAGGGAGAAAGAGAGATAGAAAGAGAGATAGAAAGAGAGATAGAAAGAGAGATAGAAAGAGAGATAGAAAGAGAGATAGAAAGAGAGATAGAAAGAGAGATAGAGAGAGAGATAGAGAGAGAGATAGAGAGGGAGATAGAAAGAGAGATAGAGAGAGATAGAGAGAGAGAGAGAGAGAGAGAGAGAGAGAGAGAGAGAGAGAGAGAGAGAGAGAGAGAGAGAGAGAGAGAGAGAGAGAGAGGGAGAGAGAGAGGGAGAGAGAGAGGGAGAGAGGGAGGGAGAGAGAGAGAGAGAGAGAGAGAGAGAGAGAGAGAGAGAGAGAGAAAGGGAGAGAGAGAGGGGGGGAGGGAGGGAGGGAGGGAGGGAGGGAGGGAGGGAGGGAGGGAGGGAGGGAGAGAGAGAGAGAGAGAGAGAGAGAGAGAGAGAGAGAGAGAGGAGAGAGAGAGAGAGAGAGAGAGAGAGAGAGAGAGAGAGAGAGAGAGAGAGAGAGAGAGAGAGAGAGAGAGAGAGAGATTATAACGAATTACATTTGTGATGTATACATGCAACAATATGGTAAAGCTGTTATGCGATGTATATATGCAACAATATGGTAAAGCTGTGCCTGTGCATTTGCTAAAATACACAGAGTTAAAATGGCGATCTTGTGCCCAGACCTGTGTTGTTTTGGTCTCCCACTCAATGCGTGCTTTAGAGAATCATACTGAGTAAGACGTATCATTAATTGGCGACGAAGATAAAATTGTTTTGAAGTTTCGCCTGGTGACTTGTTGTTGTGGCTACAACGGCTATTTTTGGGTCAATAGGGGAATTTGATGTTGCACAGGGTGACTGGGTGCAGTACGGCGAGCGCATTGAACATTACTTCCTCGCCAACGACATTACAGATGCAGGAAAGAAGAGGGCCACCTTGCTTTCCGTGTGTGGAGGACCAACGTACAGACTCATCTCGAGATTACTTGCTCCACAGAAACCTGGGCAAGTCGAATATTCTGAGATGGTGTCAACAGTCACGAATCACAAGGTCTCGAAACCGTCGGTCATCGTCCAGCGTTACAAATTCAACTCTCGTCATCGGCAACCGGGTGAGTCAGTCGCGGATTATGTGGCCGAGTTACGTCACCTCGCTGAACATTGTGCTTATGGTTCGACACCCAATGAAATGTTACGTGGTCGTTTGGTGTGTGGGATTGATGATGACCGCATTCAGCGTCGATTATTGACGGAAGCCACGCTAGATTTCGACAATGCATTCGGTATCGCCACAGCTATGGAGACGGCAGACCACAACACGGCTGTTCTCCGTGACGGGAAACAAAAGCCAAGCGAAGTAATAAACAAAATCGCGAAATCAAGGGGGCCTCACAGTGGTCAGCCCAGCGGGGAACCGGAAGAGGACCTTGGTGTTATCGCTGTGGTGGCTCTCCCCACGCTGACCCGAGCGGCTGTCCAGCAAAACAGGTGGATTGTTCCAACTGTGAAAAAAGGGCATTCATCACGGGTGTGCAAGTCGAGTGGGAAAAATGCTCAGCGTGGAAGGAAAAAACAGCAGGAAAAGCAGTCAGCCGGAAAAACGGAAACAAGTCACCCACTGACCGAGGAAGGTGGTTGCGTGCTTTAGATAATGATACTGAGTAAAACTTATCAACATTAATGCTGAATATCTCGACAAACATTTCAAAGATCTAATAGATTGTCCTCACTGATATTAAGGCAGAAATAAATCGCAACGGAAGTAACATTGAAATAGTTACGCTTTCTAAGAATTGGAATAAGTAAGAGATGAATTAAATATATTGGAATATATTGCAGACGCCGCCAAATTATGGACCTAGAACCGAGTTATTTATAATCCGTAAAATCATCTTCTACATTTCCATAGAAAACAGAAACAATGCATCGTCATATCCCCAGAAAATACGATCGATATGCGATATTGAGTTCAATTTACCTATGCTTTAAGATAATATTGTCACAAAACGTGTTACTTTAAAAAGCACGATGCCTCAAATAAAATGTCGGGCCTTCCAATAAATAAAATTCTGAATCGCAAACCTGAGAGAAAATTACTGAATTCGTTTTCAAGTAGGCCCCAGCTAACAGTAGACTGTTCCGTTTATCATCGTTATTTGTTTGCAAATCAGTCATTCATTTCTTCTTTCTCTCTCCGTATCACCGTATACATCTCCCGTTTCCCATCCCCCGACTCGCAGTCTAAATAACGGTCTCGACCCGAAATGCCAGCTCTTCCTTTTTCTCCAGAGCTGTTGGCTGACCCGCTGAATGACTCCAGCTTTTTGTGTCTATCTTCAATGAAATTTGGAAACTGAGCAATCTCCTCGTTGGATTTGCACTTTTTGCAGCTGAATAATTACCAGATCGTTGCCAATGGAAGGCGGCGCAGAAATATTCCCAGCAGCGAATAACAGAGAATAGCGATTCACCAGGCATACCAATCACGACGTCGAATTCACCAGGCACACCAATCACGACGTAGAATTCACCAGGAATATCAATCACGACGTCTCGGCCTCTGTGCCCTGTTCTATGGGAAAGATTCCCCACTACCCAGCGATTACCTCTTCTCCCGTCTCCAGCGGTCTCGTTCTGTTTGGGCTCCCCCGGACGGCCATCTACTCTGTTTAGATCTATTCAGGAAGAAGGTTCTTGACCAGAAACATCATATACTATTTTTCTACAGATAAGCTGTCTGACTCTCTGCGTTACTCCAACATTTTGTGTCTTCCTTCGGTGTAAACCAGCATCTGCAGTTCCTTCCTCACATGTACATCATTTCTTTATGCATTGGGGAAGAGTTATTTTCCGAGCAGCCCAAGCCAGAAGGCATTACCTCTTGTTATGTTTCTTCGCCACATTGTTGGTGGTCTCTCAAAATTTGCTTTGTTAAGGAAGCTACCGCCTGGAATGGCACAACTACATTGTAAATTGTCCTAACAGTGTGACGCAGAAGAAAAATGGGTACACCTGCAACACAATTTGGAAAACGATCTTGATAATCGTGAAAAAAGTTCACAATGTACAGAATGGCGATTTTTATTTGATTGTTGAAGGGGACTCAACTTACCGACACTGACTGAGAGAATAATAATTACAAGTAAACGTACATTTTCTTCAAACATGCATCTGCTAATTAACAGCACGTGTAAGTTATGTGTCTTCGTGGGAGAAGCCATTATGAATCGGTTTTCTGAATGGCCTTGGTCAGGCGCACCAGGCGCAATAAGTGGGCGCTATATGGTAAAGATCATGTTGCTATAATTGCTCCTGTAACAAACTGAAATATAACTCATCATGGAAAGGGGTTTGACTTGAATTCTATGGGAGAGGCTTTCCCTCTCATAAATTGGACCAATACCTTGTCATGTGGTACTCAAATGGAAATGGTAGCAGTCGGAGCTTGATGACAAAATATCAACATTTCTACAAGTGGCAAACGGAACCAAAGCTAGTTCCCAGTGATTGCAAACAATACACAATATCTGAATAAACATCAAATCATATTTGGTGTTTGTCAATGAAAAATACAAGAACCGTAGTCCATTTTGGTAGGTAAGAGAGGAAATTGAAAGGAAAATCGAAGAGGAAAATTCATAAAATGGGAACTGAATGGATGGTATTTTAGAAGAAAACCCAAATGCACCTTTTGTACTTCTGTTCCCCATCACGAATGTGTGAATCTCATCTGGGTATTACTTACTCAGAGATCGAATCCACCCGCCCCACCCCCCAACTCAATTACCACCCGCTCGTCTGGAAAAACCTGTTCGGACCTTCAATAGCTGTTCGCTCACATTGTTCAATTCGGTAGTGTAGATGAGGACATTAGCATGGACCCCAGATATGCCTGCCCTTACGTTGTTCACGTTTGATGCACACGCATCCGGCGCCACACCCCCAAAGTTTTCCCCGGAACTTGGATGACTACAATGGGGCTGCCACCTGCACCCGTGCAGAACACATTGAATTTATCAACCTTGTCAAGAACTTAGTCGAAGCATAACATACGTGTTTGCATTAATTCTTTTATTGCATATTCGGAAATTGTCCGTTATTGCCCACGATGGAATGCAGGCTGCCGTGCATCATCGAATTAACATAATAGCTTCCACGATCATTTTAAAAACCCACTCCTTCTCTCCAGAGATGCACACTGGCCCGCTGAGTTACTGCGGCTTTTTGTGTCTATCTTCAATTGAAATGAAATGTTACTTGTTTTGGCATCCCGAATGTAAGCGGAGCACGGACTTCATGGCTAATCATTGCATTGAAGGAAGTCGCGTTGTGTTTCAAAGTCATGCAAGTTATTTTAATAAGTTTACAATGAGAGCAAATGGACGCACGATCATGCTTTTCAATTCTTCCCTGAAGTTACGCTGCGATACTACATAGATGAATGTGTTTGTACAAGTACTCAAAAACCTTAGCATGTAGCCGACCTTTTCCGCAATGGTGAAAGAATTGGTGTAATTTGTTTCTGTAAATTTGTTGTCGGTGAAATGCACACAGACGAAGCACGCAAATGTTACCATCCACAGCAGGATAAAATTACCAGATATTGTGATCAATAAAATTATTGATTTTCTCCGGTTCTCTATCTCTGAATCGGTTTGGTTCTTACCACTGTTCTTTCCTCGGAGTTTGCTCCTGACTCGGTTGGTCAATATAATATTCCTTACGGTCAAAGAATTAAACAGGAGGATTAACAGAAATGGCAAAAATGGGGTAAAAATAGTTTCTAACCATAAGTACGCAAACCAAAGGTCTGAGGTGTAGAAACTTGATTTCACAATACAAGACCACGGAACTCTGTCAATTATTTCGCGAGATTCATAAAGAAAGTAGATTGGAATATTTTCTAAAATGCATAACACACAAAGCACCGTCATCACCTTTGATGCAATCGCTGGGAGGCAATATTTTGAACGAATCGTCTGCAGACAAATGGCAACAAAACGATCAAAGGTAAAAGCGACAGTTAACCAGACAGAGCAATCAATAGAAATGTACATGAGGCATAAGTTAAGTCTGCACACTGGAGTGAAATTCAAGAATGAATATGGAAGGTGCACCATTTTAATATGATAATGAATTGTGCCGAGTATTAAGAACATTAGATCAGCTACTGCCATCCAACTCAGATATAGCGTGATGCATCTGGAGAGACCGCACTTTCCTGATGATAGGATGAAAATTGTCGCCAAATTAGCTGCAAAAAAAGTAATGATATATAATTTATACAAGATAACATGAAGAATGGCAATGAAATTGTCTTTTTGCTACAACATCTTACTCATCTTACAACATCTTACAACATCTTTCGCTCTTACTCTATCTAAGTTTTTTTGTCAAACACATGTAATAAGCTTAAGAGTTATGAATACGAAAGTCTGCGTGCTCGCCGCTAATTAATTTGAAATTGCACCGGAAATGCAGGTTTGCTGAAAAAAGAACGTATTCGTCGTATTTCTTGGATGAGCTTTCGATCAAACATAGAGTTTCCTTTCTGGACACTACCTGTTCGTGGGGCTGCATCTGGGTATATTTTATACGATGGATGAAGGGTTAGAGGTTGAGGCGAAATGTGATAACTTTATTAAAACATGTGAGGCATATATTGGATAGAGAGTCATAAGGTCGTAGTGATCTGAGCAGAATTAGGCCATTCGGCCCATCAAGTTTATTTCGCCACATATTCTTCTGATCTATCTGAGTAGATCTATCTCTCCCTCCTAACCCATTTTTCTCCCCATAACCTCTGATACCCGTACTATCCAAGAATCTATCTAACTCTGCCTTAAAAATATCAATTGACTTGGCCTCCACAGACTTCTGTGGCGAAGAATTCCATGGATTTACCACCCTCCAACGAAATAAATTGCTCCTCATCTTCCTAAAGGAACGTTCTTTATTCTGAGGCTATGACGTCTAGTCCACGACTGTCCAAAAGACGTTGTCGAGCTGGAAAGTGTACAGAGCAGATTTACGAGAATGTTGCCAGGACTAGAGTGTCTGAGCTATAGGCAGAGTTTGATTGGGGGGGGGGGACTCTATTCGTTGGAGCGCAAGATGAGCGGTGATCTTATAGAGGTGTATAAGATCATGCGAGGAATAGATCGGGTAGATGCACATAATCTCTTGCCCAGAGTAAGTGAATCAAGGACCAGAGGACATAGGTTTAAGGTGAAGCGGAAAAGATTTAATAGGAATCTATGGGTAACTATTTCGCACAAAGGGTTGTGGGTGTGCGGATCAAGTTGCCAGATAAGGTAGTTGAGGCAGAGACTATCCCAACATTTAAGAAACAGTTAGACAGCTACATGGATAGGATAGGTTTAGAGGGATATTGACAAAATGCTGGCAGGTGGGACTAGTGTAGCTGGGACATGATGGCGGTGTGGGCAAGTTGGACCAATGGGCCGGTTTCCACAAGGACTATATGACTCGATAACTATAATAGCGTAGACAATAATATACGGGTCCAGATTCCCTACTATTTGATATTCTAATTGATAGAACTGTTTTCACGTACATCAAGGTACATCATCATTTTCTTTATCAAAAGGATGTGAAATTGAGTGACGGTGAGCAGATTTTGGGGTAGCCGTTCTGTCCAGAATCTGTTGAAATAAGTTATGGCCTTCAAGTATTGACAGTAAAACTAGGTTTTCTTCTTCAATTATCAAAACATATTTACCGTTAGTGCTGGATAGATGTCATTGGACAAATTCGTGCTACCTCAAAACATTGTTATCCGTATCGCCTGAGGTTAAATGCAATTGGAACCAACGCCGTTTAGAATTCAACACAGTTCAATCTTGGCATTACTATATAAGGTCTAACATGTTTAACGAACGCACCAAAATACCATAAAAGAGAAGCAATGGAAAGTGAAGTAATGGAAAGACAAGTGAAAACAGCATTTTCCTAGATTAATTTCGTAGTTGTTTAAACCGTTCCAGTATCATTTTTTTCCACCTGCTGTAGAAATAATCGGTTGCAAAGAAAATTGGTTGCTTCTCACGGCAACCGTTTCCAATCGATCTGCTGCAACATTTTGTTTCCAGGCTATTAAAACGATCAAAAAAATAACGCAACCGTTAAGCAGACAGACCAGTACTTTTTTACTCATAGAATGACAACGAAAACAGTAAGAAGCATAAACTTTTCATTCTATGCAGGATTAATTCAAATATTAAAACATAAATATGCAGTAGCCATAGATGGGCGTAAATCCATGTAACTAACGGACATCGGAAGAACACGGCATTTCCATAATGGAACGATTATAAAGGGGGGCGAGATTATGCTGCAAACAGGTAAAATATGGATCAGACTTCAAATGGATTACTGCGTGGAATTCTGGGCACGACCCCAAAGGAAATGTATGATAGCGCCGAGGGGGCTGAGGCTATTTTTCGCCAAGATGTTGTCTGGCTCGTTGGCTTTCAGTTAAGAGGAGAGACTGGAGAGACGAGATGTGCTTTTCCTAGAACGGAAAAGGTTGTGATTGGGCACAATTCCGCGATATAACATTAAGAGATACACAGAAATAGAGGACCGTATGAAAATAAATCCATTTAATCGGAGTGATAAAAAACTAGACATAGATTTCGAGTATGGACGATTAGAAAGTCGCAAATAGTTGCAGGAGTAGGCCATTTGGGCCTTCGAGCAGGCACCGCCATTCAATATGATCATGACTGATCATCTACAATCAGTATCCCGTTCCTGCCATCTCCCCGTATCCCTTTATTCCGTTACCCTAAGAGCTGTATTCGACTCCCTCTTGAATACATCCAGTGAACTGGCCTTCTGTGGCAGAGAATTCCACAGATTCACAACCCTGGGTGAAAAAGTTTTCCCTCATCTCAGCCCTAAGTGGCCTATCCTTATTCTTAAACTATGACCCCTGGTTCTGTACTCCCCCACCATCGGGAATATTTTCCCTGCACCTAGCCTGTCCAACCACTTAAGAATTATATATGTTTCTCTAAGATCCCCTCTCATTCTTCTAAATTCCAGTGAATATAAGCCCAGTCGATCCATTCTTTCATGACATGTCAGTCCCACCATGCCGGGAATTAACCTGATAAACCTACGCTGCACTCCCTCAATAGCAAGAATGTCCTTCCTCAAACTAGGAGACCAAACTGCACACAATACTCCAGGTGTGGTCTCACCAGGGTCATGTACAACTGCAGTAGGACTTCCTTGCTCCTATACTGAAATTATTGTTGCGCTTGGCGAATCATCAATAATACCCTGCATAAAATATGGTTGAATTATTTCGTTGACATCGTTTTTTGAACGATTCGACCATTAGCTTATTCGCAGCAAAGAAAAATCGGCACATCGTTTCGATGTTAATTTTCGAAACTTTCATTACAAAAGATCGCTTTGGGGATCCCAAGGACAAGTAATATTCGTCATATCTCATGCCCGATATGACTGAACGATGGTAGCGTACCCCAATAGCAATAGCCATAACGTTGTACATTCAGGCATTTCACTATGCAGCCATTATTTCCTCACCAGCGAACTGCGACTGGACAATGGCCAAACGCAAGTTTTCGTTTTAAGCCAACTCTCGCGTTAACAGTGCATACTCAGGCCTCTGCATTTTCATTGGTAATAAATATGTTTGTTTGGATTCAATGCACTAACGTTGTCTTTCCTTGTAGGTTTACTCGGTCAATTCCCGGAATGGCGGGACGGTCGTATATTGAAAGACTGGAATGCTCGGCTTGTATACACTGGAATTTAGAAGGATCAGAGGGGATCTTATTGAAACATATAAGATTATTAAGGGGTTGGACACGTTAGAGGCAGGAAACATGTTCCCAATGTTGGGGGAGTCCAGACCCAGGGGCCACAGTTTAAGAATAAGAGGTAGGCCATTTAGAACGGAGATTAGGAAAAACCTTTTCAGTCAGAGAGTTGTAAATCTGTGGAATTCTCTGCGTCAGACGGCAGTGGAGGCCAATTCTCTGAATGTTTTCAAGAGAGAGCTAGATAGAGCTCTTAAAGATAGCGGAGTCAGGGGGTATGGGGAGAAGCCAGGAACGGGGTACTGATTGAGAATGATCAGCCATGATCATATTGAATGGTGGTGCTGGCTTGACGGGACGAATGGCCTACTCCTGCACCTATTGTCTATTGTCTATTGTTAGACAGTCCCATTTTGGCTGAATTTCCTGATAACGCCGGCAGGTTTGCAAAGCCATACCGTGCAGTAGCGTCCATTGCCAATTATTTCAGCCCAAAATAGTGTTGCGTTCTCATCTCCCTATCCGACCTAATCGGTTTGCAGTGCGCTTGAAGATATACTTGAAGGTACTTCAATCCAAATACACCCACGCCGTACTTGTTTTGAAGTGCATTCGTGATAATACCTTTCTGAACGAATGGAAGACGTTATTTAGCAATCAATGCTGATCGAAAGACAACATATTCCTATATTTAACGAAAGTTCCAGGAGCCTACCCAAGTATCCTGGGTGTAATGACTGGGCGTGGAACATTGAACTGATCGACCAGAACATTGCGAAATAACGACGTCCCTGCAACAAACAGTGGTAGTAATTGTACGACCGCTGATACGTATTTGTATTCAAATTTAACTTTCCCTCCGAGTTATTCATCTCGTCATCTCAAATGCATGAATAATTATTTCCTAACAGTAAATCAATTTGTACGATGACTTACCAGGAATTCCAATGATCCCAAACGTAGGATAGGAAATATATTCTAGCAGTACAATGACAGGCAGACCCATAATCGTCTGTGGTTAGTTCAATAGAAGCAATAAGCAATGCTTTCGACTTACGCTATAAATATATCTCAGAGACATCCCTAGGGTGAATTGAGCAAAGCAGAACCATTGCATTGTCGTAATACCTTTGCCAAAATTAAATGCCAGCTTAATTTTATTTGGTCACTGTTGTTCTGGTACGTTGTGCAATAAACACTGACAAATAGCTCAATTAGTGAAACGAGAGTAATGAAGAAGTCACGTTTTTGCACCTTTGATGCATATTACCGAATAAATGCTCCTTCTGCTCTTGAAATAGCTTTCACTTGGTTATGTGTACGATGTTAATCCGTATTTTCTGTGTTATCACTGCCGACATAAGTTGCATACAGTGATTTCAGAACAACAGTCGGGTTAAAAATAGTAACGCAGAATGATCGCGTGTGCTCATTCAGTCGATTGGACTGGTTTTCAAAAACTGCGCCTGTAATTGCATTTCTTCAGTTAATTACGAGTCTACGTGTTAAACGTTCTTTTAAATCGTTTTTGAAATTAATCAATGCACTGTTATTCTTGAACCTATACTCTGTTGCTTTTTAAGTAATATTATTACCAGTATCCTGATCACAAAACATACTTTTACATTGCAGGCACGCAAAGCAACACTGATGATTAAAAATGAACAATAAGTCACAGCGAGAACAATTTACACTTGTGAGAGGCTGGCCTGTGGCGTTACCAGGAATATTGAGAACAATTAAATTAAACATTTTTGCAATTTATGTATTGCTATTTGTATCTGTTTATTTTTGACACGTTTACCGCCAAAGTGTGTAAAACATATGAGTGCGTGAGGTATGTTGGACGATGGGAACCCTTATACGTCCGGACCTATGGGAGGTTCGTTTTGTCGTCTGGGGTAGGTTCCCGACGCGCAACGTCGCCCATCCACTGCCTCCACAGGATCGGTTCCATCGCAGGAGCAAAAACACAATTCCCTGAATTTAAAGATAAACAGTTCTTATCTCTGCATCTCAAGTTTTCAAGTTGTGTTGATGTGATTGATGTTGCATTAGGAAGTCAAGGATTCAGTCGCTAAGGGTGTGCTGACTCCGAGGTCATGCATGACATAGAATACTGATATAGTCGATCGATCGCAAGGAAAACATTGCTATGGCTCATCAAATGATCGAATGGTCATACAGGTGTATTCAAGAAAATCGCCACTTAATCGTGCATTCGAAATAAGCAATAAATCGTGTCTTTCTCCCAAATCATCTCCCATCTTCTATTATCTCACGATGTATTCATCATTATATGCCAGGTGTTGCTCGCCAATAGGTTGCTTGCTGTGATTTAATTCATAAATCAGCTGCCGCAAGTGCAACATTTTGCCATTCAGAAACCACGTTACGAGTTCTGTAATAGCTTGAAATAACTGAAGCTTCTATCGGGAAATTGCATACTCTTGTGCACAATCATTGAAAAACTTTCAGAAGATAGAGTGGGAAAGGACAGTTTGCCCACTCAAACAGGTTGACGAAACAGGCTGAATGGTGTAATTAAGGTAGAGGGTAACGTCTCCAGTGGGATTCACAGAGAAACCCTATTATGATAGTAGGAGATTCAAATTCCACGGAGCTATGAGATATATTTACATAAGCAATTCTCCGCTCTTACGTGTCAGACGATCAACAGCCCTTTTTCTGATCTTCCCTCGGATTACAGAATCTCTTCTCCAGAGTGGGTGAATAGTGGACCAGAGGACATAGGTTTCACCTGAAGGGGATAAGGTTTAACAGGAATATGAGAGGTAACCTGTTCACACAAACGGCGGTGGAGGTATGGAATAAGCTGCCAGAGGAGGTAGTTGCGGCAGTAACTATCCCAATTTTAAAGAAACTGTTAAACTGATAATTGAAAAGGAGGCCAAACGCGGTAGGTGGGACCAGTGCAGCTGGGCACATGGGCCGGTGTGGGCAAGTTGCGCCAAAGCTCCTGTTTCCGAGCTGTATCACTCTATGCGTCTATGACTCAATGACACAGCCTTCTGCGCCAACAGCATGTGAGGCTTGACGTGATTTCTATGATCTAGAATAGACAATGTGTCTTCACATATGCCTACAACTAGTTATACAGCGAAGACTGTCGTTTGTCAGCATTCCTCTGATGCATGCAGCAGTTTAGTGCTTTTCTGAACATCCATCAATCAGTTTGCTGGCGACAACCTCAAAGAAGGTTACTATCGGAAGTTCCCGAAAACACACAGAGACTGAGAGTTTGAATTAGGTTTAAGGCTAGCCTTGCAGAGATTGCCTTCTGTCTTTTATGTGTTTCTTTGGCAAGTTATTCTCATGGCGTGATGGTCTAGGCTAGGTCCCCAACTCTGTAATTTCTTGCGGTCTTGGTTGGAGCTGTTCAATGGTACAATTGTTCAAAATTATCACTTGTACCAAGTTGCAATGAAGCTCTAGTTTTACGTACATATCAGCAAGACAATCACACTACATAGGCAGTATCATCCGGTTAGTACAGAGTGCATAGAACAGCGCACTGATTCCATATGGAAGTTACACCATTTTGGCGCTATTTCACAGTCCCAGCTGCAGTTGACCACAAAGGTCCGTCACAGCTTCTTTAGAAACTGGTTAGCCGAAGGGCGCCACCAGCAGCCGACCTCGAGGGCGAGAAAGGAAAGACCCTCCTATTCTTCTTACCGAAACATTTGTCCAACGTTCGCCGCCGTCGTCGACTCCCTCCATCCTTCCCTCCGAACCCCTGTCTTCATTGGCTCAGAGTCCAGGCTCGCCAGGGTTCCTCCGACAGGGATGTTCTCTTTTCCGCGGCAGGCCCGATTTTGGAGCCGCCGCACGCCGGGAGACATTTCCGCCGCGCGCGGGCCGCGTGTAGACTGCTCCCAAACCAGGCATGATTCAGCCCGATAAGAAGGTTACGATGGAGCATCTCTGCATTTTGGTGAGGGTTGTTGCAGACAGAGCGAACGTACCGTATCATCCGAAAATTGGAAGCCGTATCATAGATTTCTAAATTCAGATTTAAAATAGATTATTTTCAAACCCACCAGGGCGCAATGAAAGTCATTGTTCACACGAAGCTCACAATGCAAATAATTTACGAATTTCAATGCTACAATAAATACAACAGTACGTGCGAAGCAGCAGAATGGTGCGGGTGTTGGGCCCATTAGAGTACAGCAACGGATTAACGGAATGAGGGAACGTTATGAGTAAGATATGTAGCGGCATATCCCGGAAGGGGCTGCGAAATAAGAGATTGTTTCAGTAGTTGGATAGTAGGGAGGGAAAAAAAGCTATTCATAAGTCTGGTAATCCGAACTTTGAAGCTCTTGCATCTTTTCCGAGAAAGTCGAAGAGAAAAGGCAATGACCATGATAGCAGGAATGCTTGACGATACTTCTGGCCTTCTGGTGAAACGTACCGTGATATTGAACTGAATGGAAGGAAGTGAATACTATGATGAACTGTATGTTCACTGTTCTCTGACCGTTTTCCAGACGTTCATGACCGGAATATTTGGCAGTCCAGTTGGAAAGTAATCGATGGAGCATCGTAGATTTCCGGCGGTATACTCGCGCCCACGCCATATGTTCTCAGGCACAAGAAAATAAATCCGCTAATGCACTTTCTTTGTGACCACCTCAGTAGTAATGGATCGGGATAGGTTGCTAGTGATACGGATGCTCATGAACCCGAATACCCGGACAATCTGTAGAGTGGACTCGTTGATGAGGACAGGGCGTGTTATGTTCACCCTGCCGCCTGTTTAAGTCAACGACGAACTCTGTCATCTTGATCAGTTAAGGTTGATTTCCTGACAGAATACAGATGATTGTTGAACTCCTTCCAACATTTCCTCTCATTCAATATGTGAATGAATCAATATTGTCGAAACCAATAGTGTCGGTGTACACAGATCGATTTCGCATTGTATGTGGTCACAGTTGTTGGTGTACAAGAAGTGAGAGGGACTGAACAAACGCCACGGAGTATTACTGGTGTTTACTGTCATAGTGGAGAAATGTTCTGACCATTTGTAAACTACTCATGTCTGCCGGTCAGGAAGTAATAAAGACGGCTTTAGATGGAGGCCCGAAAGCCAAGGTTCAGAAGTTTAGGGCTGAGCTTATTCATTACTATGGTGTGCCAATGAACCTGTATCACCGAATAGCATTCCAGCACAGATATTGCTGTTATCAAGGGGATCAGAAGCTGGGTGGATTGCAAGAGAGATGGGATGAGCCATAAGCCATTTGTGGCAAATTGCAGGGAGTAAATATTATCCTGCTGAACGGTGCAGACGTGGGCTATTACCATTCTTTCAATGCACTTTATAATGGTTGATGGTAAATGTGTTGAGCGGCAGTCTGAGACGGGGCATTTTAGTTTTACTTAGTGACCGCACTGATTAAGTTTCATTGAACAAGATGGGGGCAGTGGAATGTTGAAGTCAGATGTTAAAATGGCAGGGAAGACTGAGGCCATTTAATTGTCGCACGATTCCAGAACTCGCCCAGGGATTCCGTCCGCGCTGGCAGCTTCCCGTTAGATTACATTTGTGGAAGGAGATCACCACCGATTGGCGCCGCAAAGGCTGCTTCGCCAACAGTCTGTCTCGTCCTTTTCTTCCTTTGTTGTATTTATTGTGTGTTAAATGTATGTTTTAGTGTTCTTTAGCTTTGTTTTATGTGGGGGGGGGGGGGGGGCGGGGGATTGGGGGAATCTTTCTTAAATCTCACACCTCGACGGAGATGCGATTTTGTTTCGTATGGTATCTCCGTCCGCACTGCGGCCTTAACATCGTGGATCTGACGGTCCCTTTGTCAGGGATCGACCTCGGGAGCTCCAACTACGGGACCCTGCGGACTTTAACATCGTGGTCTCGCGGTCCCTTGCTTAGGGACCGACTTCGGGAGCTCCCGCCCGCAGAATCTTCGACCGCCGATCGCGGGAGCTTTGACGCCCCGACGCGGCTGCTTCGATCGCCTTTGCGGGAGCTTCGATCGCCCCGACCATGGGTCGTTCGACTGCCGCGACCGCGGGAGAATAAGGAGGAAAAAAGATTAGACTTTATTGCCTTCCATCACAGTGAGGCATGTGGGGCATCCGCTGTGGTGGATGATTATGTTAACATTTATGTAATTGTGTGCTTTGTTGCATTTTTTAGTATGACGGTATGGTAAATCGAGTTTTACTGTACCTTAATTGGGACACATGACAATGAAAAACCTCCGAACCTTTGAGCCTTTGACTTCCTTCGCGATGTGAGCCCAGAGATATGTGGGGGTGGGGGTGAGCGGACGCTCCAAGGTGAAAGTTTGTTCATTTGGCACCCCATTGATTTAACTGGGCATCGAGCTTGCGAGGGAATTCTCTTCTTGCATCTTTGCAGAGATGATAATTGGGCCTTTGTACACTGGAAGATCACCGGTCCTGAAATCCTCGGATCTGGACATTAGCAGAGAATGAATCTCCCTCTACATCACAGATTCTTGGTTAAGACTGATGTAAATTGTGATTGATGGAACGGAATCGACAACGTATTTCTGGCGGAAACTGGTGAGAACAGATGTACTGAAGGAGGTTGCATCAAGTGGTCTTGATTGCGTTCCAGTCCAGTGTCACAGTGAACCAAATGAATGATTATGCCAGACAGAGTATACAAGAGGTTTGTGATTTCATTGCCAGATTTGGAGGACGTATGACAAGGGACGTGGGTGGATGTTTCTTTTGCTTTCCATGCACCAAAGCATGTGGAGAAATTACCTGATAAATTTATATAAAAATATAAGGTGCATATGTAGAATAACTAGTTAGAAACGTTGTCAATGATAGAAAGATCAGAAAACACGAGGAACCATGCTTAAAGTTAGATAAAGGGTTTCAAAAAGGATTTAAAGCCAATATTTTATTAATACCGGGAGTGGACGGCATCCAATCGACGCTGCCAGAGGGGTAGGGTTTTGGTGGAATCTGAAAACATAGGTATATTCAATTACACTGAGGCATAACCAAGGCATCGAAGGACAGTGTCCTAATGCTAGTGCGTTTAATGTGAATGTACTTTTAGGTCGGTATTGGGGATGCGGGCCGAAAGGCACAAATTTCTGCGGTGTAACTCGCTGACACCCATTGGGGTCTCCACAAAAGTTTAATTGACTGCAATTGTATGCCGTGTTTTTTCCTCGTACCGTGCCCTGCTAAACATTCTTCATTAACTCGTTAGGCACAATCAATGCAAGTTTTGGGAGAACTAACGAAAAGGTCAGGAGATGGCTGAAGAGAGCGAACAAGGCAGGAGATGAAAACGAGGCAAAAGTGCGCCAGATTTCTAACGTCATATACGCAAGTTTCTCGTACGCAATTTTGTTCTATCTTCCAATTTGTTCGTCTGCCAATTAAATGTATTCTGGTTGGAACGCGGTTGAGTCTAACAATACAATACAATACAATACAATATATCTTTATTGTCATTGTACCCAGGGGTACAACGAGATTGGGAATGCGCCTCCCATACGATGCACTAATTTAGGTAATTTAGACAGCAGCAACCCAACGAAACGAACAGTTGTAACAGTTTTGGACAGGGTAAAGTGCAAGTTGATCTATGCGTTGTGGCCATCCGGCTCAGCAGGACCGGTTCATAGCAGCTATGGCCCTGGGGATGAAGCTGTTCCTGAGTCTGGAGGTGCGGGCATAGAAGGCCTTGTATCGTCTGCCCGATGGAAGGAGTTCGAACAGACTGTTGCAGGGGTGTGAAGAGTCTTTGTGGATGCTGGTGGCTTTTCTGAGGCATCGTGTGTTGTAGATGCCCTCCAAGTCTGGTAGCTGTGTTCCGATGGCCCTCTGAGCTCTATGGACTACCCGCTGTAGAGCTTTCCTTTCTGCCTCCGTGCAGCTGAGGTACCACACAGGGATTCCATGCGTTAGGATGCTCTCTATGGTGCAGCGGTAGAAGGTCGTCAGCAGCTGTTGGGGTAGACCAGACTTTTTCAGTGTTCTTAAGTAGAACAGTCTTTGTTGTGCCTTCTTGACCAGCGCAGCAGTGTTATTGGACCATGTTAGGTCCTCCGAAATGTGAGTGCCCAGAAACTTGAAGCTGGACACTCTCTCCACACTGACCCCATTGATAGAGATCGGGGCATATTCCCCGTTATGTGACCTACGGAAGTTGATGATCAGCTCCTGATGATGCTGCTTCATGTGAGTGCAATGTTTCCACCTAACGGCCCTCATCATTCCACAATCTTCCCACTGTTACTATTACATCACGTGGTCCCACCCAACGGAAGTGGACACTAGCCTTTCTCGGAGAATTTCAAACATTACCTGACTTCTACCCTTTGACATTTTAGATTCAATAAGTACTTGCTCATTTTCCCCAATCCTTGATCTTTTGCTGATCAATTCCTTTGTACTTAAGTTCGTGCAATCGCTATGCTAACTCCACGTTGTGCTTTCAAACCATTTTCCTTCCATTACATACTCTCCTCCTTCCATTATCAAAAAGTTCGGTAGGTTTAGTTTAGTTTAGTTGAGTTTAGTGCAGTTTAGTTTAGAGATACAACGCGGAAACATGTCCTGCCGCCCACAGTCAGCACCGCCCAGCGATCTCCACATATTAACACAAGCCAATACACATTAGGGACAATTTATACTTATGACAAGTATACCAGCCCAAGCCAATTAATCTACGAACTTGTACGTCACACGGTCACGGGAAGAACGTATAAACTCGTGCAGACTGCACCCGTAGTCAGAATCGAACTGGGTCTCTGCCGCTGTCAGGCAGCAACTCTATCACTGCGCCACCAACCGTGGGCGACACCGGTGGGCAATCGCCCACCGTAAATGGCTGAGCATGTCATCAGCTCACCGGGATTAACCGTATCCCTTCAGTTGGCGTTGCTCTGAATGTCATCAGAATGGCTTGAAGTACCTTAAACCACTCGTGTCGGTTGTCGCTCAGGTCTTCGGTTCGACCGTTATTTGGTGTCATGTTTATTCTTTACACAAATCCTGTGGTGGATGATGGGGAAGGTGCAATCGCTCTTTCACTCCTGACAAGGTGTCATCTTCCTTCATCACCCTCCCTGTGACATACTTTCCCTGGTCAAAGTCCATCGGAAGAGGGACGCTCTACCTAAATATTATTTATTCGGTTCCATTCTATGCTTCTGCAGGTATAAGCATGTCATGGTAAAGCCATTAACCGGTTGATGTTGGTCAATCAGCACTAAGCAATACCTTTATTTTCGAGACCAGGGAAAGGTCTTGCAAAATCTATCTGTACATGTTGGTCAGTAGACAGCACACACTCTCCTATTTCGTTCGTCAACTCGCAGAAGAGGCCCTTAAATTCCCTGCTTCGCATAGTCGTATTGTGCTATGGGGATAGTGTAAAACTATATTCCCCTCAGTATAATGGGTTCTGAGACTTTCAATGACCATGCAACACAATTTAATATTTGCGCGCATTAGTTTAGCAAGTCTGGACTTCCCTAGTTGAATAATATGCATCTGGTCTCATTGTCACCACGCTTTTGTTTTACCGCTGCTGTTCAGTATGCTTTGGCATTATCACATTGCAATATAACACATACTTTTAACACATACTTAAAATAACAAAAACAGAAGAAAGGACAGTCAGACTGATGGCGAGACAGCCACTGCTGGTTGCGCCACCCCGTGTTCTGCTCACGAGTTGTGATTTCCCATTTTGCGTTTTTGAGATATTTCGGGAAGGATTGTTTTGCTGTAATCAATTCTTCCCGAAATATCTCAAAAACGCAAAATGGGAAATCACAACTCGTGAGCAGAAAACCGGGTGGCGCCACCAGCAGTGGCTGCCTCGCCATCAGTCTGTCTGTCCTTTCTTCTGTTTTTGTTATTTTAAGTATGTGTTAAAAGTATGTGTTACTGTTCGTTGGTTTGTTTAATGTGTGTGGGGGGGGGGGGGGCGGAGTTGGGAGAAACTTGCTTTCAATCTCTTACCTCTACTAAGATGCGGCCTAACATCGAGGAGTTGGCGGACTTTCCTGGAGATCGACCCGGCGCTCCAAACCGCAGGAGTCTGTGGGACTTTAACATCATGGACCTTGGGACCCTTTTGCCGGGGCTCGAAGCTGCAACCGCGGAGCCTGTGGGCTTTAACATGGTGAAGCCCGCGGTCTCTAGTAAGAAGAGGCCGATTCGAGAGCTCCATGCCGTGGCCCGTCGGGGGAGCTTCGATCATCGACGGTGGCGTGGATCGTCGGCTGCGGGGCTTTGATCTCCCCGACTGTAGATGGTTTGACTGCCCCAAGCGCGGGAGAACATGATAAAGAAGTTTAATCTTTATTGCCTTCCATCAATAGAAAATAGTCAATAGTCGTTTATTTGTCACATACACATAAATGTGCAGTGAAATGAAAAATTACCCGCAGTTCAACAATAAGACCAATAAGATAATCAATAAAAATGCAATAACACATACAATCATAAACCAACACCAAACCAAAGAAACATCCATCACAGTGAGTCTCCTCCAGTCACCTCCTCACTGTGATGGAAGGCCAGAATGTATTTTTCTCTTCCCCTGCCGTCTACTCCCGCGGTCAGGATGTTGAAGTTGCCACGTCGGGTCGGTCGTGGCTCCCGACATTGAAGCCCCCGCCGGGCGGAGAAAATCCCGCGGTCTATTCCAGGCCGCACCGGACGGTGAAAGGTCCGCGCCGGGCCGACCCAAGCCCCACGATTCGGGGCGGGCGAAGACGCTGTTGCTGCTGCTGCCGGAGCTCCAGATGTCGGCCCCCACCCAGGGGCCTGCGGGCTTCCAACGTCCAGGCAAACCGCGCCGGAGCCTCCGGAGACGAGTCGCAGCCGCTCACGCAGCCTCCGAAGGCAGCCAGCGCCGCAGGTGGTGAGTCCGGGCCGCGGGCTCTTGAACCAGAGCCCAGGTGGTCCCAGTCGGAGGCCACCAGCTCCAGGTGCATGGCCGGTGAGAGGCCGCAGTGGGAACGGAGCCACGACACAGAAACAAAGGTCGGGTCTCCGTTCGGGAGAGACATTTTTACAGTTCCCCCCCACCCGCCCCCCCCCCCCCACATAACACACAACCGCAAACACTACATCATATCTAAACTACAATTAAGACAAAAACAACAAAAAACACAAAAGACAACGGAATGCAGGCAAACCGCGGCTGCGAGGGCAGCGCTGTCTCCTCCTCCACTTTGAGGAATGTGGAACACTGTGATGGATGTTTATGTGAACTTTTATATATGTGGGTGTGTCTTGTTGCTTTTCACTTCGTATGGCTGTATGGTAACTTGAATTTCACTGTACCTTAACCGAGTACATGTGACAATAAAATGACTTTGAAACCTTGAATTCTTGAATATATTTAAAGCTTTCGGAAATATATTATTGTTGAGAAATGCAATGTTGAAGGTTACTCGCCATTTGTTTGAATCTACCTCGCATACTACCAGTTTTAAATTCTTCGTGGAAATAAATACACTAATCATAATTTCCCCAAATCTCATTGCTTTCTATACACTAACACTATGTTAGCACAAGCGTGTGGAATGGTATTAAGCGAAGGTTACTTCCTTTTTCTATTTACTACACCTTCCAAACTGTTCCAGAGCTGAATGATCTCAGATACATGCTAAATTAATTTCCTTTATTTCGACAGTCGCCTGGTTTGTACAAGCCCAGGTCACACTAGATTTCCTTGTCTCGCCGTGTCTCTCCACATCATCAGCGTAACGTTGAATAGATAATCAGCTAACATCAGGGCGATGCCAATATTAATCAAAGCTTCCCCCTCCCCCTCCTCCCCTCCATTCAGGTTGTCTCCTTCAGCCTTTGATCCACACAGCCCAATCAGCTTCTCTCATTTCTCCCAGTCGTACTCCACGTAAACATGCGCGATATGACATCTGCCTTTTTCACGGGAGACGTTTCAGTTTCTAGATAGGTCCAAAACTCCTCCTTGCCTGAGCGCGAATTGATATATATTTCCAGTTTTGTCTACATCAAGATGTGATCCCCTGCGCAAAGGAAATAAACACAAATGCAAATGGACAGAACTGCTTTCGTTTTTATTTGAGAACACAGTTCGCAAGAGTGACCATAAGCATCCGGATACCTGTCCCACACTCTCACCCGCTTGTTACACCGGGTATTTAGTCTCTTGGCACTATACCTCGTCAAGGAGCAGGATTCAACAAATTCAAATGTTTCCCAGGTTACATCTGAACAAGTCAATACCGATGACATTCGTCAACACACAACATTAGCTCTGCTTTCATCCGCAGTTGATGCAGTCTGATATGTTGTGTGTTTCAATAATGAATCGTAACTTGTGCACTGCTACAGCTATAGTTTCCATCTCAGAGGCTAGAGTTCCATTTCTATCTGCCGTTCTCTTCACTAAATCATGCACCCCACCTCCACCCGAGAGATCGTGTGATTATCAAGCCTACGTCACCACAATGGAAACGAATATCATTGGTATTTTCCATTGCCCTTCGCGTCCGTCAGGATTCATTTGTTCTTAATTCTGTCGATAATGCTGGCGTTATCACAAATCACATTATAGTGATTTGAACTATTTTCTGCACCAGATGAAAGGGGATGAGGCTTAAGGGGAGTTGGCGTCAAAAATAGTTTCAGTAAACTGAAGCAAATGCACTATTTCAATTACTTTGCATCATGTTTCAAAAGTTTGTTTCTTGATGAATGAATACAAAAATATTAGATCCGAAGTAATTGTGGTAGTGGATAACGAATTAAATGCCCATATATGTTACAGATGTATATGTGTGCCTTTCAAACGATCACTTACATTTACTTCTTCGGATAAAGGTCGCCGTGTGCGTGTGAATATATTGCTAATAACAATAAAGGGGCGTGAAATGATATGCTTCAGTTCATCTCTGAAGTGTCTCTGAGAAATCGCATAAATGAAAGTGTTTGTACAAGTACTCAAGCATCTTAGCATGTAGCCACTTTTTTCCGCAATGGTGAAAGAGGCGTTGTAATCTGTTTCAAAAAATTGAATACCTGTAAGCTGCACACAGATGAAGAACACAAGATTTACCATCCACAGGAAAATAAAGTTGCCAGATATTACAACGAGTAAAATGATCGATTTCCGTCTGTTTTCGGATTCTTGATCAGCCTGACACGACTTTCGATTACACCCTCGGAGCTTGCTTCTGACTCTGTTGGCCAGGATAATATGCTTTATGGTCAAGGAATTGAGCAGAAGGATCACCGTAAATGGTGCAAATGGGGTTAAAATAGTTTCAAACCATAAAAACGTGATCCAGGTGGATGATGTGTAGAAGGTTGCTTTTATATCACAGGACCATGGCACATCATTAATGAATTCCCGAGGTTCATATATAAAGTAGATTGGAATATTTTGCAAAATGCTTACCAGAAACGTCACTGTTATAACCTTAACTGCCGTCTTGGTGGTACAATATTTTGTTCGTAAAGTCTGGCAACATATTGCAACAAATCGATCGAATGTAAAAGTGACAGTCAGCCAGACAGAACAATCAAGCGAAATATAAATCAATTCAAGAACAAGACTGCAAATAGGGGTATAATTTAGGAATGAATGCGGAAAATTTGCTTCTTTAATCTCGTAGAGAATTACTTCGAAAATCAAAACCATTAGGTCAGCTCCTGCCATTGATATAAGGTATCGTGTGACGCATTTGGAGAGACCGCACTTGTCAGAGTACAGGATGAGGATTGCCATCAAATTTGCTGCAAACAAACAAATGAAACTGCATTAGGAAGAAGAAATATCCTACGACATACATGCTCATTTGCTTCAATTTTGGCTTTGGAATGGACTTATGAAGCAATGTATAGTTTATGAAGCAATATATATACATATAAACAACGCAAACACACACACACACACATACACACACACACATACGCACACACACACACACACACACACACACACACACACACACACACACACACACACACACACACACACACACACGCACACACTTTATATATATAATTTTTCTTTGTCCTACCCCCTGACATCAGGCTGAAGAAGGGCATCGACCCGAAACGTCACCCATTCCTTCTCTCCAAGATGCTGCCTGACATGCTGAGTTACTCCAGCATTTTGTGATACCTATAAAACCTTTCATATGTATCATAATAGTTATTGTATATATACAGATAGGTATACCACCCTTGGCTGCTCGGATCCCTATCACTGGCTGACAGGCCAGAAGTTGCGTCCCGACAGCATCGTGGCTGACAGTTTGATCTAACTAGTTGATATCTGTTTGGTTATCCGAGCCTTGTCAACCTACTCCCTCTACAGACAGGCATTCTTGCCAGCGGAAAGAAGAGATGAGACAGACGAGAAGAGACAGAAGTAACAAAGAAGAGAGAGATTAAGTGAGAGACCGCGGGACGCAACTCTGCTTGCTGTGTTATCCTGTCGCGGGTTGCAGGAAACCCGAGAGACACGCAGAAACTCAAGACCGCCAGCGCCAGTATTTGGTCAGGCTGGGCTTACGGGAAGAAAGCCCACTGTCCACTGATGCTAGGACTGTGCGGCCGGGGCACAGGCGAAACGCCAGGGCCTTATCCTGACCATGGATAACGAGGGACTGCACCCACACACACAGGCAAATACTGAACCGGTAATACATATATACATATGTATACTCCGGCTACATCCTATCCTTGTCCCGCCCTCTCCCCTGACATCATTCTGAAGAAGTGTCTCGACCCGAAACGTCACCCATTCCTTCTATCCCGAGATGCTGCCTGACCTGCTGAGTTACTCCAGCATTTTGTGAATAAATCGATTTGTACCAGCATCTGCAGTTATTTTCTTATATACATATATACATACGTATATATGTATATATACATAGTTTACATATATACTATATTACATATACCTATAAAACCTTTCATATGTAGATGAGGTTGGATACAGTAGATGAGGTTGGAGGAGGTTCAGGTGAAACTCTGCCTCACCTGTAAATACTGTTTTTGTCCTTGGATAGATTCGAGGGGGAGGTAAAGGGACAGATGTTGCATCTTTTGCTGTTTCAGGGGAAAGTACCTGGGGATGGGGAGGTTTGGGTGGGAAGGGATGAGTTGACCAGGAAGTTTCGGCGGGAACGGTCTATGCAGAAAGCAGAAAGGGGTGGAGATGGGAAGATGTGGCCAGTAGTGGGTTCCCGTTGGAGGTGGCGGAAATGTTGGATGATAATATGTTGTATGCGACGGCTAATGGAGTGGAAGTTCAGGACAAGGGGGACTCCATCCCTGTTACGAATCGGTGGAGGCGAAGGAAGAGCAGAACTGCTGGATATTGAGGAGGCCCGCGTGAGAGGCTCCTCTATAATGGAGGAGGGGAACCCCCGTTTGGTAAAGAATGAGGACATCTCCGATGCCCCTGCATGGAGCACCTCATCCTGGGCGCAGATGCGACGTAGACGGATAAATTGGGAGTAGGGGGATAGTGATTTTACAGGAAACAGGGTGGGAAGAAGGGTAGTCGATAGCTATGGGAGTCAGTAGGTTGGTAGTAGACGTCAATTACTAGTCTGCTTCCTGTGATGGAGATGGTGAGATCCAGGAACGGTAGGGAGATGTCGGAGATGGTCCAAGTATATTTAAGAGCAGGATGGAAATTAGTGGTGAAATTGATGAAGTCAGTGAGTTCTGCATGGGTACCGGAGCTAGCACCAGTGCATTCGTCAATGTAGCGGAGGTAGAGTTCGAGGATAGGGTCAGTGCATGTCTGGAAAAGGGATTGTTCGACGTGCCCTACAAAGGGGCAGGCATAGTTTGGGCCCATGTGAGTACCCAAAGCTTCGCCTTGGATTTGGAGGAAGCGGGAGGAGTCGAAGGAGAATTTGCTGAGGTTAAGGACCCGCTCTATCAGGAGGAGAGTATTGGTAGATGGAAATTTACTGGTTCAAATGTCGAGAAAGAAACGGAGGGTTTGAAGATCCTCCTGGAGGGGGATGGAGGTGTAGAGTGACTGTGTATGTGTGTATATATACACAGACATATGTATATGTGAATATGTGTGCGCGTGTGTGTGCCTGCATATATATATATATATATATATATATATGTGTGTGTGTATTTCCTGTAAAAACTCTATCCCCCTACTCCCAATTCCTCCGTCTACGCCGCATCTGCGCCCAGGATGAGGTGCTCCATGCTGGAGCATCGGAGATGTCCACATTCTTTACCTAACGGGGGTTCCCCTCTTCCATATATATATATGGAAGAGGGGAACCCCCGTTTGGTAAAGAATGAGGACATCTCCGATGCCCCTGCATGGAGCACCATATATATATATAAACATAGCACAAAAAGTAAGGAAATTTGTGTTTGGTAGATTATTTATTTGTTGTAACAATGCTTCTTGGCAATAAATCTTATTCCGTTGGAAAGCCTGTTTATTTCCCTTTTAAATGGTGCCACATTTGTAAGGAACATGCATTTGTGGGATGAGCAGCAGAGCTGAGTATATGGGTTGCGCCCATGAAAAATTTGCCAAATCTTCTCTGCCAATGCCAAACAGCTTATTCTGCTGTTGCTATTGACTCTTGTTTTGAGCTTCTGGTACCCCCAGGTGCTGACAATCAGGTGCCTGATTGGCACCTGATTGGCAGCATCTGTGAGCATGGGCCCTGCTACAGTGGTCAGTAGGTGTCTGCTCCAAGAATCGGCATGCCACGTTTGACTGATCTGGATAGGGCCCGTGCGACAGGGCAACCTCAAGCTGGTGTTCCGCAAAACCAAGTTGCGGCATTATTTGGAGTGAGCCCTAGTACCATCTCCAAAGTGAAGGCCAAGTTCCATATAACGGGGGATGTCAGGGACAGGCCGCGAAGTGGGCGTCGCAAGAAGACGACACCCCGAAGAAGACCGTTTCCTCACCCTGTCAGCACTTAGGAACCGTCGGCTGTCTTCTACAGATTTGCAGTCAAGGTTTGCAGGACGATATGGCCGACGGCTCTCTGCCCAGACAATTCGGAACAGACTGCACGCAGCCGATCTCCGGTCTCATAGGGCTGCCAGGAGGCCTGCCATGACTGCCCTTCGCCGACAGGCCCGTTTGCGCTGGTGTCGGCAACACGTGCACTGGAACCTGAACATGTGGAGGAACGTTATGTTCAGCGATGAATCCAGCTTCTGCCTACGGCAGTTGGATCATAGGGTCAAAGTGTGGAGAAGACACGGAGAACGCTATGCTGATTGCTGCACCGATAGAGTAACATCTTTTGGTGGAGGCAGCGTGATGGTGTGGGGGCGGCATCTCCCTCACTGGAAAAACGAGGCTTGTCATCATTGGAGGCAATCTCAATGCAGAGAGATATCGAGATGAGATTCTGCAACCAGTGGCAATCCCATATCTCCACAGTCTGGGACCGAACTCTATCCTCCAAGATGACAATGCTCGCCCCCACAGAGCAGGGTTTCTCAGAGATTACCTCCAGAATTTGAGAGTGGAGAGGATGGAATGGCCTGCCTGCAGTCCTGACCTCAACCCCATTGAACACTTGTGGGATCAGCTTGGGCGTGCTGTTCGTGCCAGAGTGACCAACACAGCCACATTGGCTGACTTGCGACAAATGCTGGTTGAAGAATGGGATGCCATCCCACAACAGTGTGTGACCAGGCTGGTGACCAGCATGAGGAGGAGGTGCCAGGCTGTTGTGGCTGTGTATGGTTCTTCCACACGCTACTGAGGCTCCTGTTTATTAAATGAATAAATTGTTCAATTGCCAATATGTCTTGTTTCTTCAGACTTCAATCATCCAATCCACCAAACAACACCGAACAAGAGTCAATGGCAGAATAAGCTGTTTGGCATTGGCAGAGAAGATTTGGCAGATTTTTCATGGGCGCAACCCACATACTCAGCTCTGCTGCTCATATTAATTGACTTAGCATCCACAGCCTTCTGTGGCAAATAATGCCGCAGATTCATCACGCTCGAGAGGTGTATAAAGGGCAGAGCATGCACGAAGCATTTAGCCCCGAGCAACACCAACGTTGAGAACCAGAGTGAAGAAAAATGTACAACCAATTCTAACTGATATAACTCTGCCGGTCCGGAAGTTCACAGCTCCGTTGTAGGAGGAGACGCAATTTTAAGAAGTTTGAAGATGTTTGTTCACAAAGAATTGTATTTGTCTCGTGCTTGGTACTCACTAAAATGTAACTGGTTCCTTCGACGCCTCTGCACACGCACCTCCCCACTGACAATGACACTGGTTTAATTTTCGCAGCATAACTGGAAATGTGATATTTACTGGTCGCAGCAGTATGCGAGTAGCTGGCGTCCTGATTTCGCGTACTATTCCTCTTCTGTAATAAATCAGCAAATAATTGCTTTAACGTTTTGATGGCAGCCTGCTGCCGATGTTCTCCCTTTAGACTCCACCTCGTTTCTGATTTTGGTGACCCAATCAGGCTAATATTTGATTTTATTTGCACCGACGCTTCCACCCCAGATAAGGACACAGGCAGTTTGGACAGAGGTCCAGCATCTAGCGAAGCCGAACAACCTTCAATAGTTCCCGGCAGTATCAAAAAATATTGCAATGGATTTTCCTCACTAAATAATGAAACATTTCAGCATTAAAACATCAATTCATTCTAAATATAGAATATTACTGTAATATAATTAAACCACGCCGACAATTGAAAAGGTAATAATCAGTTTATATTTACTTTCTCCACAGAGACAGGGATGATATTGAAGTAAATGTGTTCATCGTTTAATATATGTCACCTCGGCATTATTTTGGTAAGCGGTTTCAAATTGCTCATACTCTCTATTGATTATTCCAATTCTGAACTCATTGGTATTTACATGACAAATGTGAATGACTGAAAGATCAGCATCAGAACGCCAATTCTTCCACTTTCAAAATGAAAAGGTGACGATTTGACCGTTTTGTAATTTGGTCAACCACAGAAGATAGATAGGTGCTTCAATAACCGGGCAGGGCAATTGAGCCAAATGGGCACAAGATTTCAATTGATATGAAGTGGTCTTCAGCGCATGTACATCCCTCACTCTCTGTGCTGACTGGCGCGTTAGCACTCTCCTGCTGAAGGTGTGCATTTAGCAAATGCGTTCGTTCATGGGCTGCCTTGCGAGGCGAAGAGACAGAAACAAAAAACATAAAATCCCAGGCAACACCACAGTTCAAGGTAACGCCCCCTGAAAGTTCCTCCTGACAGCACGTGCTGCAGGTAGAGGTCTGCATTCTAATTGATAATTTAGAAAAAGTGCAAATAATAATAATAATAATAATAATAATACATTTAATTTATATAGCGCTTTTCAGGATACTCAAAGACGCTTTACAGAGCAAACAAAACATAAAAACAAACAAACAAACAAAAGATTTGTCCTGACGGAGAAGCGGCGAACAAACAGCGCCAGCGTCCTCTCACGTCAGGGTCCGGCAGTAGACAATAAAGAACACAAGACACACAATTACAATTTAACACAAACAACCATCACAGTGATTGCTCCAGGCACACCCTCACTGTGATGGAAGGCAAATAAAAGTCTTATCTCCTCCTCATTCTTCTCCCGCGGTCAGGCAGTCAAACTGCTGCCTCGAGGCGATCGAGGCTCCCGACTTTTGAAACCCCCGCCGGGCGATGGAAGGCCCCAGGGCCGAGCCGAGCAGGCCGATGAAGGTCCTGAGCCCCCACCGGGCGATGGAAAATGCCGCGGCCGAGCCACGTAGGGCGATGAAGGGCCTGCGAGCGGGTCGATCGAACCTGGAATAGAAAGGTCAATATTGGAATGGGAAGGGGAGTAAACGTGTTAGGCAACCGAGAGGTCACGTATGTCGTGGCGGTCTGAGCGAAGGTGCTCAGCAAAACGAACGTCAAGTTTGCGCTTGGTCTCGCCGATATATAGGAGTCCACACCTGAAACAACAGATACAGTAGATGATGTTGCAGTACGTGCAAGTGAACCTCAACCCACGTGCCAGTTTCACCTGAAAGGACTGACGGGGTCCGTCGATAGATTCGAGGGAGGAGGTATACGGTCAGGTGTTGCATCTCCTGGGGTTACAGGGGAAGGTACCTGGGGTGGGGGTGGTTTGTTAGGGAAGGGATGAGTTAATCAGAGTTACGGAGGGAACATAGAAACATAGAAAATATGTGCAGGAGTATGCCACTCGGCCCTTCGAGCCAGCACCGCCATTCAATATGATCATGGCTGATCATCCAAAATCAGTACCCGTTCCTGCTTTCTCCCCATATCCCTCGGTTCCGTTATACCTGGGAGCTACAGTTAACTCTCTCTTGAAAACATCCAGTGGATTGGTCTCCACTGCCTTCTGCGGCAGAGAATTCCGCAGATTCACAGCTATGGAGAAGGAAAAATCGGAAGTGTCAGTAGTACAGTATAGCAAAGGGGATTACAGAGGCATGAGGCAGGAGCTGGTCAGAATTGACTGGAAGGAGGCCCTCGCAGGGAAGACGGTGGAACAGCAATGGCAGGTATTCCTGGGAATAATGCAGATGTTGCAGTATCAATTTATCCCAAAGAGGAGGAAAGTTTCCACGGGGCGTAAGAGACACCCGTGGCTGACAAGGGAACTCAAGGACAACATAAAAATAAAAGAGCAGAAGTACAACAAAGCAAAGAAGAGTGGGAAGCCAGAGGATTGGGACTCTTTTAAAGAGCAACAGAAGATGACTAAGAAGGCAATACGGGGAGAAAAGATGAGGTACGAGGGTAAACTAGCCAATAACATAAAGGAGGATAGTAAAAGCTTTTTTAGGTATGTAAAGAGGAAAAAAATAGTCAAGGCAAATGTGGGTCCCTTGAAGCGGGGGAATTTATTATGGCAAACAAGGAAATGGCAGACGAGTTGAACCGGTACTTTGGATCTGTCTTCACTAAGGAAGATACACGCAATCTCCCAGATGTTCTAGTGCGCAGAGATCCTGGGGTGACGGAGGAACTGAGGAAATCCACATCAGGCAGGTAATTGTCTTGGGTAGACTGATGGGACTGAAGGCTGATAAATCCCCAGGGCCTGATGGTCTGCATCCCAGAGTCCTTATGGAGGTGACGCTAGAAATTGTGGACGCATTGGTGATCATTTTCCAATGTTCTGTAGATTCAGAATCAGTTCCTGTGGATTGGAGGGTAGCTAATGTTGTCCCACTTTTTAAGAAAGGAGGGAGAGAAAACGGGAAATTATAGACCAGTTAGTCTGACATCAGTGGTGGGGAAGATGCTGGAGTCAATTATAAAAGACGAAATTGCGGAGCATTTGGAAAGTAGTAACAGGATTGTTCTGAGTCAGCATGGATTTACGAAGGGGAAATCATGCTTGACTAATCTTCTGGAATTCTTTGAGGATGTAACTAGGAAAATTGACAGGGGAGAGCAGGTGGATGTGGTGTACCTCGAATTTCAGAAAGCCTTCGACAAGGTTCCACATAGGAGATTAGTGGGCAAAATTACAGCACATGGTATTGGAGGTAGGGTACTGACATGGATAGAAAATTGGTTGACAGACAGAAAGCAAAGAGTGGGGATCAATGGGTCCCTTTCAGAATGGCAGGTAGTAACTAGTGGGGTACCGCAAGGCTCGGTGCTGGGACCGCAGCTATTTACAATATACATTAATGACTTGGATGAAGGGATTAAAAGTACCATTAGCAAATTTGCAGATGATACAAAGCTGGGTGGTAGTGTGAACTGTGAGGAATAGGGTGAGATGCTATGAGGTTGCAGGGTGACTTGGACAGGTTGTGTGAGTGGGCGGATGCATGGCAGATGCAGTTTAATGTGGATAAGTGTGAGATTATCCACTTTGGTGGTAAGAATAGGAAGGCAGAGTATTATCTGAATAGTGTCAAGTTAGGAAAAGGGGACGTACAACGAGATCTGGGTTTCCTAGTGCATCAGTCACTGAAAGGAAGCATGCAGGTACAGCAGGCAGTGAAGAAAGCCAATGGAATGTTGGCTTACATAACAAGAGGAGTTGAGTATAGGAGCAAAGAGGTCCTTCTGCAATTGTACAGGACCCTAGTGAGACCGCACCTGGAGTACTGTGCGCAGTTTTGGTCTCCAAATGTGAGGAAGGATATTCTTGCTATTGAGGGCGTGCTGCGTAGGTTTACTAGGTTAATTCCCGGGATGGCGGTACTGTCATATGTTGAAAGGCTGGAGCGACTAGGCTTGGAATTTAGAAGGATAAGAGGGGATCTTACCGAAACGTATAAGATTGTGAGATGCAAATGTGTGTGCTCACAATCACGATGCCAGAGACAAAGTCGTGGAAACAAGAAATTCGTTTATTCACGAGTCTGCAGAGCCGGGTGCCTCTCGAAACCGAGACACACCGAGGTCGGGAAAATCCCTTCTTTTTATTCACATCAATTTACAGTTGTTACACCTTTAATTCCTCCCCTTTGGGCTCCTTCCAATCGGAGCACTGAGGTGCACAATCTACCGGCACCGCCCCTGTTGCCTCCCACATCATACATCGCATGTGCATTTAAATGAGACATCTTGTCATGCGGGGCGTTTTTGCAATATTCATTTATCTTATTAGGCAAGCGCAGTAGAGAGTAGTTCATGCCCTTTCCCCTAGTTCTGTGGTTATCTTCTAACACATATCCTTGGAATGTTACCATTTGTTCTTGCGGTTCTTGTCTAGCCGAGCACGGTCGGGTGTTGATAATGAGAGCTCATTATCCCCCTTCCTCAGCTATTTCTCAGGGTCCTTAGTCTAAATCAATTATCCCTTTTTACCCCTCTCTCACAAGATTATTAAGGGGTTGGACACGTTGGAGGCAGGAAACAAAGTTGGGGGAGTCCAGAACCAGGGGCCACAGTTTAAGAATAAGTGGTAGGCCATTTAGAACGGAGATGAGGAAAAAACGTTTTTAGTCAGAGAGTTGTGAATCTGTCGAATTCTCTGCCTTAGAAGGCAGTGGAGGCCAATTCTCTGAATACATTCAAGAGAGAGCTAGATAGAGCTCTTAAGGATAGCGGAATCAGGGGGTATGGGGAGAAGACAGGAACGCGGTACTGATTGAGAATGATCAGCCATGATCACATAGAATGGCGGTGCTGGCTCGAAGGGCCGAATGGCCTCCTCCTGCACCTATTATCTATTGTCTACTTTGGGTCCTGGTAGAGTGTTCTCTGGCATTTTCAGGCTTTCAATAAAGCAAGTGTTTGAGAAACACACCTCTGATCTATGACATTTTGTTCCATGTGCTCTCCTGATCTGAGCAGTAATTAAGAGCGAGACTGGACCCCACGGGAAAGACAGATTCTGGATAACGGTCCAACACACAATTCCCTCGCACACTATCCTCTCTCGCCACTGAATGGGCCTTCTCCAACATGAATGGGCCTTCGTGCCAAGGTGCCATGAATAATTCGTTCATCCTGTCTGCGGTAATCGGTATCTGCAAACTACGATACGATATGAGACGATATTATAGGAATTTATTTATCGCAGGAGAGAAATTGAGGGAAATTGGTCTGCCAAAAATCATAAAATACAATTTACGTGAAACATTAAATTAAAGTAACGAGTGGAAAAAATTGGGGATGTGCAAAGATTGGAGAAGGATGGGAGAGGGGTGGTTGGAGTCAGTCTACCTCACGACCGGAGGGGGAGGAGTTTTCCAGTTTGATAGCCACAGGGAAAAAGGATCTCCTGTGGCGTCTGTACTACATCTTGGTGGAAACAGGTCCCTTAGCTTCCTCTGCCCACTGATATTAACAACAGTACTCCATGAACTAATACAGAATCACCCACACAGCAACAAGACACATAACTACATAAAATTTAACATAACATTAACATAAACATAAACATCCACCAGAGCGGATTCCACATTCCTCGCTGTGATGGAAGGCAATAAAGTCCAATCAGCTTCCTCTTTTATTCTTCCGCGGTCGGGGCAGTCGAACCATCCGCAGTCGGGGCGATCGAAGCTCCCACAGCAGGCGGTCGAAGATCCCGTGCTGGGGCGATCGAAGCTCCCGCGTCGGGGCGATTAAGGGTCCCACGTCAGAGCGGTCGAAGCTCCTGCGGCTTGGAGCTCTCGAAAGTCGGTCTCGAAGTCCGCGATGTTAAATTCCACAGGCACCCACGGTTGGAGCCCCAAGGTCGACCCCCGACAGGGATCGTGAGCCCCGTGATGGTAAGTCCGCCGGCTGGAGCTGCCCGAAGTCGGTCTCCAGCAAACACCGCCTACTCCTCGATGTTAGGCGGCAGTGCGGAAGGAGATACGATACGGAAAAAATCGCATCTCCGTCGAGGTAAGAGATTAGAAAAAGTTTACCCCAACTCCACCCCCCCCCCCCACCCCACATGAAACAAGCTAAAGTACACTAAAGACACACATTTGACACATACAAACAGACAATAATAAAGGAAAGGACGGACAGGCTGTTGGCGAGGCGTCCATTGCTGGCGCCACCCAGTGTTTTCCATGCATATCTCACTCGTAATCACTTATAGATAAAGTAAAGGCTCATTGGAACCTTACACTTATATATGTTTCGGGCAGATGTTATACTATGTACATCCCATACAGCAAATGAGAAACATATCCCACAGTCCTCACATTCATTGATTTTAATATCCCACAACACCAGTTGAAGAAGCGTCTCAATCTGAATCGTCACCTATCCATGTTCCCCAGAAATGCTGTCGGACCCGTTGAGTGACTCCAGCAATTTTTGTCATTTTGTGTAAACCAGCATTTGCAGTTCCTTCTTTGGACATCCCACAACACCCGATTGAATCAAATGGGATTTGTGAGTCACGGTTCAATTCCAATGCCCAGTCTGTCAATTAAATTTTGATTCTCCAGCCAAGAAAACACTTAAAATCATATATGATTTCATCTTTGCAAGTATCAAACCCATTCTATCAAATGGTCCATTGATATTTTTTCTATCAGGTTTCAAAGTACGTTACTTACAGAAATTGAATTTTACGGGATTTCTCCTTAAATACAATTTAAGGACAGGTAGTGCGATTAAATCAATACAAAACTACAATTAATCTTGTCGTGTAAGAAAATAACTGCAGATGCTGGTACAAATCGAAGATATTTATTCACAAAATGCTGGACTAACTCAGCGAGTCAGGCAGCATCTCAGGAGAGAAGGAATGGGCGACGTTTCGGGTCGAGACCCTTCTTCAGACTGTCTTGTCGAATTTATTTCATTTCAGACCAGAAAATTGGTAATTATTTCACATAATTTGACTTAAAGTGTCGGTAGGACGGAATAACACGTATATTCTCATTCCACGTGAAATGGTCTGGTGTTGGAAGTGTGCCGAATGAAATGTGAGAAAGATGTTGACTGTCCGACTTTCCTCTGGGGGGCTCATGCCGATGCGCCGCGTGAACAACAAATTCACTTCGGGTGATTAAAATTAATTATGTATTTTGAACTAGTGAATATACTTAGTGGACGCCTAACTATATTCTTCAATTCCTCTCTGAATTTACCCTGAGACACTGCGTAAATAAAAGTATTTGTGCAAGCACTTAAGCACCTCAGCATATATCCGGATTGTTCCGCAATAGTGAAAGGATCATTGTAATTTGCTTCTAAAAACTGAGTGTCGGTAAAGTGCACAAACAAGTAACAAATGAAAAGCACCATCCATAGGAATATAAAATTGCCTGAGATTGCCAGCAATAATATGATTGACTTCCTACGGTTATCAATTTCTGGATCGATTTGACTGATGGTTCCTCGGAGAGCGCTCCTCACTCTATTAGCCCGTACGATGTGCCTGATGGTCAGAGAATTAAGGAGCATGATCAAAATGAAAGGTGCAAATGGGCATAAAATAGTTTCCAGCCATAAAAATGCGATCCACATTGGGTCGGTGTAGAAGCTTGATTTTACATAACATGACCATGGCAGACCATTAAGTATTTCCCGATGTTCATAAACAAAGAAGATCGGAATGTTTTCCAGAGCGCTCAATAAACACACAATTGCAATGGCTATTGCCGCGATCTTTTCGGTGCAGTATTTTGTTCGCAGGGACTGGCAACTAATAGCTATAAGTCGGTCAAAGGTGAAAGCCACAGTTAACCAGACCGAACAATCAATAGAAAAGAACAACAGCGCGAGATTAACGCTGCAAACAGGGGTATAATTGAGCAATGAATATGGCCAATAGGCATCTTTTATCTCATACAAAATTACTTCAAATATCAGAACCATTAGATCGGCAGCTGCCATGTACACCAAATAACGCGTGATGCATTTCGATAGACCGCATTTTCCGCGGCAGAGAATCACGATCGCCATCAAATTAGCTGCGAAAAGACAACAAGGATATAATTACACAGGTTCTTAAAAGTTCAGTCGACAGAGATTTCTCCTTTTTTGTGATTTACCTTTCAATATGCAGCATTACATGGTAAGAGTGGAGAACTTATAACGGTGTTTTTACACGGTGTTTTACATTGTCAATCATATTATTACGCTACAATCGTCAGTGTAGAAAGTCGGCAGCTTTAAGAAAGACAGCAACTATTTAGAACTGAAAAGTGACCGGTTGCACCTGTTATCTGTCACTTCACTTCTCTGTAATTTAGTTTCCTCCTTCTTAGATTGATTCTTCGATTCCAAAATGAGTGAAACTCAAAGATTCACAGATGTACAAAACAATTTGCAGAATAATGAGTCTTCACTGACCGACATTCAAGGCAGAAATGATGTAAGGGGAAAATAGTCTTCATCTGTAAACTGCACCATACCCTGTCCGACGTCTTGTCCTACTCTGTTGATCTCGGACTTAACTAAAGTACATTTTATTTCTCAAAACGTCTGATGCCTTGTAAAACGATCGACTGATTAGCTCTACAAATTACCTGCCTCACTTCCGACAGCTACTTTCAGACTTGCTTGCACGCTACTGCACAGCAGCGTTACAAAGTGGACGCAGTGAACAGCGTCGTTTTGGCAAGGGTAAGCAATCAGACCACTTCAAGTTTGAAATCAGAAACAATGAACCTAAATTACTATTAAAGCACAAAGTTATAACACAAGGATAGGCGTTCAACCAAGAAATCCAAGCCCAATGCCACAGTAGTATTTAAACAGCCTTACGCACTTATCATGTAGGGCAATAACTAACTCCATATTAACTAATAAGCTATCTACATGTTAACAAGCACACAACATCTAAGCTTATTGATGCTAGTATATAATTGGGGTTATCAAATGGGCACCTCCCTTCACTGGTGTTTCGTTGATTTCGGACCCCGACACCTCGGGAAGGCTGAACAGTTAGTTCTGGCGTGCTAGAACCACCCCACTCATAACCACCTATGCCACCAGTATGCACTACTAAACATCTAACTACGCGAATATCTTCAGTACTTGACAAAGGAAACTACAGAAGATTATTTCAACACTCAAGGAGTTGCTAAGCACTCGCATCCTTTCAAACACTTATCCTAACCCTCCGTTAAACAATCCTAGCGCCACCAATATCAACCCCACATATAAAGCCGGGATACACTTGTACAGAATACACTTACAAAGAAATACACTTACCGCGTGTTATACGTTTCCTTTCTGCCCCCAACTGCCAGTGTTTCTACTCCACCAAATCCAATACTGCCTTGCTCTGCTGCCTGACATTTCCTTTACCGCCTGATACAAACTCGGTCCGTGAATTCCTGGCTCTCCAAATAGCGACGTGGTCGACCGCGCTATGAAACCCTTATAACCCGCCCATACCAGATATACCCTTGCTGTCCATCCTCGCTGCTTAACTTCTGACACCAAATCTACATATCTAAGCGTTTTCCTTTCATAAGCTTTATCCACTGAGTTCTCCCGAGGCACTGCCAGTTCTATAAAATACACGATCGTCTAATTAATCGAATACAACATAAACATCTTACAGTCATAAAAAGCGAACTAAACTGATCAGAGAGGGAGATCTTTTGATTTTTCGATCTTGTGGTAGAAAAATACCGTACAATCCCAAGTACAAATGACTGAAACCCGTGACCACCAGGTTCACGAAATGCTTCTTACAAGCAAAAATCAAGCTCCTGGACGGACTGCACAACATTCACCACTACCTCGGCAAGAAAGATATTCTCTTGACTTTGGTTTTATTTACACTTTTGAATTCGACTTTGCACTATTGTGGTTACTTTGTGTGACTGGTTATTAATTTATTGTACTATTTATTATTGTAGGTTCATTTTTGTGTCATTTTGTTAATGGTCCTGTTTGATCGTGTTACGGGCATGATTTCCAGCTGCAATTAAGAATTTCCCTGGGCCGCTCGTGGTACAAACGCTCTTCACTCTTGACTAGTTGGTTTTCTGACCAGCTTCGAAAAATATCTAAGTTACCGTTCATTCGGCTATTGGATCTCCTGCTGATCGTTGGTCAAGTGCCCATAAGATTCACAATAAATAAAAATCAGAAATAAATTATGTGATAAATAGACAATGAATATTGCTGCATCCCAGACTTCCTGACAATGTATACTTCTGTAATTTTATATCCTTTACGTCCGCGAATTACATGAACATGTAGTGCAATTATTCCGACTGCTGAAATAAGTAAACAGGAAAATAACTTTTAAACGTGACTTTTTCACAGACTTACCGGGAACGCCAATTATTGCGAGAATGGGATAGTATATATTCTCTATCTGTATGATGACCGGCTGTCCCATAATCTGAATGAGTAAACTGCTCTTGACGGGGGTGTGAACATCGAACTCTCCAGCTTTGAAACTAGGGTCGTATTTAAACAGAAAAGAGGCACGGATCAGTGAGTGATGCGTAATGATTGGAATTAGTCACACCAAGTTGAACAAACACATTCAGCAGCATTTACTACACGATTATAACAAGAATAGCCAGGGCATAAACATCTTCAACAAGAGTTTTAACAAACCAACTTCCATTGATATTCGGCGATGTTAGACT
This sequence comes from Rhinoraja longicauda, assembly GCF_053455715.1. NCBI lineage: Eukaryota > Metazoa > Chordata > Chondrichthyes > Rajiformes > Arhynchobatidae > Rhinoraja > Rhinoraja longicauda. Next base: position 31,588,382 of record NC_135971.1, read on the forward strand.
TGCTTATCCCATTGCCATCATCTATCTGCAGTTAATATTGAACAACAACTCAAATGGACCGTTGGCATCAAATACTGCACCGAAATGAGCAGGACGACAAAGAAATATCCTGCGTGGATGTCACACATCCTGATTCTCCACATTCTCTACAAGATCTGCAAGACACCATGTTAAGATTCATATTCATTTATTTTTATTTACCAGGGTACAATGAAAATCTGATAATCTATGTATTTACGTTTATATGCTTAGTAAATTTAAAAGCAACTTGAAACCGGAAAAAGCGGGCACAGACGTCACATCGGATTCTGCCCTCAATGCTCGTCCAAACAGTTGGAGTGTATTCCACAAATTGATTGAGGAACTGGTACAGTGAAAATCATGCGTGCAGCAGCACCGCTGGTAAATAGACTCAGGCAAACACACAAACTCATAATTCATACATATAGTGCCTATTACACATAGATTCTGCAAGACAGTTGAAGGAAAAAATACTACAAAACGGAAAACATAGCAGAAAGAACAACTCCATGTTACACAAATGCTGGAGTGACAGCGGGTCAGACAGCATCCCTGAAGAACAGGCAAATGTGACGTTTCTGGTCCCATCCATTCTTCAGACTATATCCGTGATAGTGAACGGTGGAGATCGATGTGCTCTGATTTCGAAGTAGGATTACGATTGTGCAGAAGATAGACAGACGATGCTGCAGTCACTCAGCGGGACAGGCAGCATCTCTGGAGAGAAGGAAAATTGGTGAGGTTTCGGGTCGAGACCCTTCTTCAGACTCATGTCAGGGGTGAGGGAGATACACAGATAAGGAAGTGTAAAGTCTGAAAACAGGATAAAGGGAATGGAGATCAAGGAACATTTAGGTATAGGTCATTGTTAACTGGGAGAATGTAATAAGAAAGCAGAGATAACATGTGGTCGGAGGCAGTAAGACTGGTCGGAGAATTGAGGAGGGGAAGCGATGGAGTGAAAGGGAAAGCAAGGGTTAATTGAAGTAAGAGAAGTCAATGTTCATACCGCTGGGGTGTAAGCTGCCCAAGCGAAATATAAGGTGCTGTTCCTCCAATTTCCGCTGGGCCTCACTCTGACAATGAAGGGTACCCAGGACATAGAAACATAGAAACATAGAAAATAGGTGCAGGATTAGGCCATTCGGCCCTTCGAGCCTGCACCGCCATTCAATATGATCATGGCTGATCATCCAACTCAGTATCCCGTACCTGCATTCTCTCCATACCCCCTGATCCCTTTAGCCACAAGGGCCACATCTAACTTAATGTACGGGGATCACTGGGCGGCACGGACTTGGAGGGCCGAAAAGGCCTGTTTCCGGCTGTATGTATATGATATGATATGATGATAACTCCCTCTTAAATATAGCCAATGAACTGGCCTCAACTACCTTCTGTGGCAGAGAATTCCACAGATTCACCACTCTCTGTGTGAAAAAAACATTATCATCTCGGTCTTAAAAGACTTCCCCCTTATCCTTAAACTGTGACCCCTTGTTCTGGACTTCCCCAACATCGGGAACAATCTTCCTGCATCTAGCCTGTCCAACCCCTTAAGAATTTTGTAAGTTTCTATAAGATCCCCCCTCAATCTTCCAAATTCCAGCGAGTACAAGCCGAGTCTATCCAGTCTTTCCCCATATGAATGTCCTGCCATCCCAGGAATCAATCTGGTGAACCTTCTCTGCACTCCCTCTATGGCAAGAATGTCTTTCCTCAGATTAGGAGACCAAAACTATGCAATACTCCAGGTGTGGTCTCACCAATGCCCTGTACAACTGCAGCAGAACCTTCCTGCTCCTATACTCAAATCCCCTCGCTATGAATGCCAACATACCATTCGCTTTCCTCTCTGCCTGCTGCACCTGCATGCCTACTTTCAATGACTGGTGTACCACGACACCCAGGTCTCGTTGCATCTCCCCTTCTCCTAATCGGCCACCATTCAGATAATAGTCTGCTTTCCTGTTCTTGCCACCAAAGTGGATAACCTCACATTTATCCACATTATACTGCATCTGCCATGCATTTTCTCACTCACCTAACCTATCCAAGTCACGTTGCAGCCTCCTAGCATCCTCCTCACAGCTAACACTGCCCCCAGCTTCGTGTTATCCGCAAACTTGGAGATGTTGCATTCAATTCCCTCGTCCAAATCAATAATATATATTGTAAATAGCTGGGGTCCCAGCGCTGAGCCATGCGGTACCCCACTAGTCACTGCCTGCCATTCTGAAAAGGACCCGTTTATTCCTACTCTTTGCTTCCTGTCTGCCAGCCAGTTCTCTATCCACATCAATACTGAACCCACAATACCGTGTGATTTAAGTTTGCATACTAATCTCTTAGTTTGCATACTAATCTCTTAGTAGGACAGAAAGGTCAATGTGTGGGAGGGGGAGTTAAAGTGTTTAGCAACTGGGAGCTCAGGTAGGTCTAGACGGACTGAGCGGGGGTGTTCAGTGAAACGATCAACGAGACTGCGCTTGGTCTCGCATATATATAATAGTCTACACCGGGAGCAGCGGATGCAGTAGATGAGGTTGGAGGAGAAGCAAGTGAACCTCTACTTCACCTGCAAAGACTGTCAGTGTCCTTGCACGGAGTCGAAGTGGGGGGGGGGGGCGGGTTATAGGGACAGGTGTTGCATTTCCTGCGGTTGCAGGGGGAAGTACCTGCGGAGGGGGTGTTTTGGGTGGGAAGTGGCAAGTTTACCAGGAGATGCGGAGGGAACGGACTGTACGGAAAGCGGAAATGGGTGGACATGGGAGGATGTGGCTTGTGGTCGGATCCCGTTGGAGGTGGCGAAAATATCGGTGGATTGGGTGCTGTATGCGACGGCTGGTGGGGTGGAAGGTGAGGACTAGAGGGACCCTGTCCCTGTTACGGCTGGGGAGAGGGGGAGCAAGTGCGGAGCTGCGGGATATCGTGGAGACCCGAGTAAGGGCCTCATCTATGATAGCGCTACTTGCAATTGTGCGGGCTGGTTCAAAAACCTGATACTTGTAGATTGCGGTGCCTCCTCGTATTCAAATCCAAATGAAATGCAGACGTATTTGACTGCACTAAGACTACCCATTTATCCGTTCATTCAACAAAGCCGGAAGAAGAAAGCGCCCACGGGAGTTTGGTGGTGGAGATAACGTAAAGATAAGCCCAGTTGCACATCTTTCGCCTCACTTTCCCCAAATATTCAATTTCATTTCACCCACGAATTTGCTCCGGATATCAAACGTCACTGAAGAGGAACACGTTCGACTATTTTATGTAAATATTGGTTGAGTTTCAACCCAATCCTAGTCTGTGAAAATAGACAATAGACAATAGACAATAGGTGCAGGAGGAGGACATTCGGCCCCTCGAGCCAGCACCGCCATTCAATGTGATCATGGCTGATCATTCTCAATCAGTACCCCGTTCCTTCCTTCTCCCCATACCCCCTGACTCCGCTATCCTTAAGAGCTCTATCAAGCTCTCTCTTGAATGCCTTGGCCTCCACTGCCTTCTGAGGCAATGGATTCCACAGATTTACAACTCTATAAATGAAAAAGTTTTTCTTTATATCCGTTCTAAATGGCCTACCCCTTATTGTTAAACTGTGGCCCCTGGTTCTGGACTCCCCCAACATTGGGAACATTTTCCCTGCCTCTAACGTGTCCAACCTCTTAATAATCATATATTTCGATAAGATCCCCCCTCATCCTTCTAAATTCCAGTGTATACAAGCCTGGCCGCTCCAATCTTTCAACATACGACAGTCCCGCCACTCCGGGAATTAACCTAATACGTCCTCAACAGCAAGAATATCCTTCCTCAAATTTGGCGACCAAAACTGCACACAGTACTCCAGGTGCGGTCTCACTAGGGCCCTGTACAACTGCGTTGCATTTTTTCATATGCAACTGCATATGGCAAAACAGGCCATAAAATAATTGTAACGGAGGCATATTTATGCTATTTTATTTAATCCCAATGCTGTACTTAAGAAATGGGTTTTGCGTTAAATCAGAAATTATAACCATGAAGTTCTGTGAATGTTCAACGGGTTTTCAGTCATCACCGTGAAACATTAAGTCCATTACCCCTGTTTCTTTCGCCACAGATGCTGCCTGGGAAGCTGAGTGTTCCAGCACCATTTGTTTGTATTTTAAATGTTCATCGTTCGCAGTTTATGTTTCTGAGGATTGTGTCAGATGACTGCTTGAATTAATTTCATTCTCTCGCAATGTCTAGAAGGCGGAGTGGCGCAGCTAGCAGACCGACTGCCTCACAGCTCCAGTATAACGAGTTGCATGGTGACCTTCCCGAGTGTCTGTGTGGAGTGTGCATATACATTGTGTGACTGCGTGTGTTTCATACGGCTGCTCTAGTCTTCTCCTCCATCCCAAAGACGAGAAATTGGTTGAACAGTTGCCAACCGTAAATTGACATTTGTGTGGAAGTGAGGAATATAATCTCGGAGGGATTATGTAAAAGGGGGTACAATAGTGGTGGCAAAGTGGCGCAACGTAGAGTTGCTGCATTACAGCGCTTGCAGCGCCGGAGCCCCGCGTTCGATCCCGACAGCGGGTGCTCTCTGCACGGAGTTTGTACGCTCTCACCTTGGGTTTTCTCCGAGATCTTCGGGTTTCTCCCACACCTATGCTACAAGTAGTATAATGTTAATATGCGGGGGTCGCTGGTCGACGCAGACCCGGTGGGCTCAAGGGCCTGTTTCCGCGCGGTTTCCCGAAGCTAAATTACCAAGTTTAATGTCGGATTAATATGTGAGTGCAGGCGAGAACCTGCAGATGCTAAAATCTTGATCAATACGTCAAGTGCAGGAACAACTCTGTGGAGGGAATATCGGCAATCATGTAGTGGGGGTAGATGTGGAGGTTATTATGGATTGTCTTTCTGCTGACTGGATAGAACCAACAAAAGCTTTTCTCTGTACCGAGTGCTCGGTACACGTGACAACAAACGAAATTGTAAACTGTAAGATCACGACGATTGAGGTCGGAACCTTCTTCATTCGTATGTAATCGGGAGGGAACAGTTGGAAAAGAGAGCTGGGGAGGGGGCAAAGACAGGTGTGTTAGTTGGATACGGGTGAATGGCAGATGGGTGCAGATGGTCTCAACGGCCGGAGTTGAAATGTAGTGAAAAGGGCGTCAGATAAGGAAAGGCGAGGAGGAAGTGAATATACAGCAGTTTGGGTGGAATGAGAGTAGGGAAACGAGAAACGGGAAATATGAGGAAATGTACGAGCGGGCATGGGCGACATGCGGAAAGATAAGGGTTACGGGGCCGATAGAAACTGGGGGAGCAGAAAACGGAAAGGTAAGCGATGTGGGAAAGGATGGAGGAGACATTTTGTCCGTTAAGGCCCCAGGTTGCCAGCCATTTAACGCTATTTCCCATGGCCTTCGTCTTTTCCATTGATAGAGTAGGTACACAAACTAGAACAACACCTTATATTGACCCTGGTAGCTTACCAACCAATGGTATACACATTGATTTATCCAGTTGAAGGTAATACTTTCGCTAATCTTGTGCAGCGTCGGTTCACGAGATTGATCCCTGTGGTGGCGGGACTGACATATGAGGAAAGATTGAAAAGACTAGGCTTGTATTCACTGGAGTTTAGAAGGATGAGAGGGGATCTTATAGAAACATATAAAATTATAAATGGACTGGACAAGCACGATGCAGGAAAATTTTCCCAATGTTGGGCGAGTCCAGAACCAGGGGCCACAGACTTAGAATAAAGGGGAGGCCATTTAAAACTGAGGCGAGAAAAAAACTTTTCACCCAGAGAGTTGTGAATTTGTGGAATTCTTTGCCACAGAAGGCAGTGGAAGCCAATTCACTGGATGGATTTAAGAGAGAGTTAGATAGGGGCTAGTAGAATCAAAGGATATGGGGAGAAGGCAGGCATGTGTTATTGATTGGGGACGATCAGCCATGATCACAATGAATGGCGGTGCTGGCTCGAAGGGCCAAATGGCCTCCTATTTTCTATGTTTCTATGTATTGCATTTGGAACAAAAGAGACTGATGAGGATATATAATTGAAGTCATTAAAATTGTGGAAACGTTTTGCAATAGTGAAAAAGAACTAATTATTTCTCAGCAAACAAGACAATGATTGGGTTAGGCCTAGAGAGCTTACAAGAAAGTTCAAACGTTTTATTTTTCAATCGACCAGTAAAGGATATGGGTGGGCGTCCGTAGATGGCAGGCTGGCGTGGATTGTTAAATCACGGCTAAAACGTGTGGTTCACGATCTTCGCATTTCGTCGGAATATTAAAGAGAAGTAGCAGAATAATGCTCCATCGTGAAAATAATACGAATCAATTATACCTCCTTCGATGATGCATTTAATTTGAGATGGGTGAACCTTCAATTCAAATTGACGGCCACATAAATCAATGCTCTATGTTAATCCGGTGGTCTGCCGAATATCTCGCGTGGTCCATCAATTTAGATAACCTGGTCAAATCCCTCCCCACCTACGTCGAAGACACCTCAATGCTCTCCGTCTCCTCGATAACATCCGGTTTCGAGGTCCCCACTCCCTCATCTTTACCATGGATGTCCAGTCACTCTACACTTCCATCCCCCCACAAGGATGGTCTTGAAGCCCTCCGTTTCTCCGTCGACTGTAAAACCAGCCAATCCCCATCTACTAACACTCTCCTCCGCCTAGCAGAGCTGGTTCTTGCCCTTAACAACTTCTCCTTTGAATCCTCCCACTTCCTCCAAACCAGAGGCATAGGGCACTAGCATGGGCCCTAGCTATGCCTGCCTCTTTGTCTGGTACATCGAACAATCCCTGTTCCGGATGTACACTGGCCCCATCCCTGAATTCTACCTCCACTACATCGACGACTGCATTGGTGCTACCTCTTGTACCCATGCACAACTCACTGACTTCATACATTTCACAACCAATTTCCATCCTGCTCCAAAATATACTTGGACTATCTCCGACATCTCCCTACCATTTCTGGACCTCACCATCTCCATCACAGGAGACAGACTAGTGATTGACATTTACTACAAACCCATTGACTCCCACAGCTATCTGGACTACACCTCTTTCCACCCTGACTCCTGCAAACAGTCTATCTCCTACTCCCAATTCCTCCGTCTACGCCGCATCTGCGCCCGGGATGAGATGTTTCACACTAGGGCATCAGGGATGTCCTCATTCTTCAGGAAACGGGGCTTCCCCTCTTCCATTATAGATGAGGCTCTCAGTAGGGCCTCTTCTACATCCTGCAGCTCCGCTCTTGCTCCCCCTCTCCCCATTCATAACAAGGACAGAATCCCCCTCGTTCCCACCTTCCACCCCATCAGCCAGCGTATCCAACAAATCAACCTCCAACGTTTCCGTCACCTCCAACGGGACCCCACTACTGGGCCTATCTTCCCATCTCCTCCCCTTTCTGCAGTATGCAGAGACCGTTCCCTCCGCAACTCCCTGGTCCACTCGTCCCTTCCCACCCAAACCACCCTTCCCCGGGCACTTTCCCCTGCAACCGCATCCAAGGACCCAAACAGTCTTTCCAGGTGAGACATAGATTCACGTGCACCTCCTCCAACCTCATCTATTGTATCCGCTGCTCTAGATGTCAATTTGTCTACTTCGGCGAGACCAAACGCAGGCTCGGCGAACGTTTCGCTCAACACCTTCGCTTAGTCCGCCTTAACCAACCTGATCTCCCGGTGGCCGAGCACTTCAACTCCCCCTCCCACTCCCAGTCTGACCTTCCTGTCATGGGCCTCTTCCAGTGCCATAGTGAGGCTCACAGGAAATCGAGGAACAGCACCTCATATTTCGCTTGGGCAGCTTGCAGCCCAGTGGTATGAACATCGACTTCTCCAACTTTAGATAGTTCCTCTGTCTCTCTCTTCCCCCCCCCCCCTCTCCCCCACCTTTCCCGGTTCTCCCACTGTCTTCCTGTCTCCAACTATATCCTTTCTTTGTCCCGCCCCCTGACATCAGTCTGATGAAGGGTCTCGACCCGAAACGTCACCCATTCCCTCGCCTAGATGCTGCCTGACCTGCTGATTTACTCCAGCATTTTGTGATACCTACAAAAAAAGGCTCATCCGCTGGTAAAAACATAGCTGTGTATCTCCGAATCTAAATGAAACTAATTCAATCCTGGAGGTATAGGTTCATGCAGCGTGGAAACAGGCACAACGGCCCAACTCGCCCGCTCCAACCAACATGCCCCATCCACACCAGTCCCACCCGTCAGCCTTTGGCCCATGTCCCTCTCACCCTATCCTATTCACGCACCTCTATAAATATTTCTTAACGGTTGCGTTAGTACGTGATCAGTAAGCATATATTGTGTCCATCTATGCACAGTTATTAGGTCGAAAATAAGTAAAAGTTTGATTTGTATCTTTGCAAGACTCAAAAATTTCACTTTAAGGAGGAAAGAAAATGCGAGATTAAAGGCTTAACGGTTACTATGACTACATGAGATTGCGAAACAGGGATATTTTCCCTCTGAGGAATTGAATAAAAATAGCTGTTTCGGCGACGTGTTCAAACAGGAGTGCTGAAGGTATAATTTGCAACATCTGCTTCAGCAAATTAATGAAGCGGCTCTGACCCCGTGTATCAGTGCTCAAATGTACAACTTGTGTCCATTGCAAAGATCTCATCATATGTCATCACATCGAAAAGTTCAGCAGTAAACGAAATGGAGCTTTCTATAATCCCACAGATTGAGGAAATTTACTATCCCATTCTCGCACTCATTGGCATTCCAGGTAAGTTCGAAGCTGTTATTCGTTGACTTCATGATTCTACCAAAGAAAAACCAAACGGAAACATGGAACTTACCATCTCGGAACTGTCAAACTCGCGAGGTTTGCAATGCGAGTGAAACGATCAGAAAGATTGAAACCCTGGAATGATAGATTTGAAGTGTAGGAAGGATCTTCAGATGTTTAAACAGAAGATAGACACCAAAACCGGAGTAATCCGCGGGTTAGATGCTGTTTGACTCGCTATGTTACTCTAGCTTAAGAAAATAACTGCAGATGCTGGTACAAATCGATTTATTCACAAAATGCTGGAGTAACTCAGCAGGTCAGGCAGCATCTCGGGAGAGAAGGAATGGGTGACGTTTCGGGTCGAGACCCTTCGCTTGTTGTGTCTATGATAGTTTTGATATTTCATTTTAAAATGCGTTTCATGTATGCACGAAGAAGAAATGTGATTCCCTCTATGAGAATGTTTTATAAGATGTCACGATTCTTTTCTCATCAAATTGCTCCAGTACTGGAACGATGAGATGCAGGCAAAACGGATATGAACATATTGGCGCTCGGTATTTATTAAGGGAAATTAGTTTCGTGCAGAAAATTAGAAATAAGATCCTGCATCTTCCGGGTGATCCCCAGAAATCCCTGCCATTGATGTTCCACCGTCATCCCTGCTAGGGTCCCTGTCCAGTGAACGTTGGTCAGCTCTTCCCCCCGTGCCTCTATAGTCCCCTTTCCTCAGCTGCAATAGCGACACATCCGGTTTCACCTCATCCCTCTCAAATTACAGATTTAACCTTATCGCGTTGTGGTCGCTTTGGTTTATTTACAATGAGCTCCCTTATCATATCCGGTTCATAAAACTAAATCCAGAATTGCCTTTTCTCTGGTAGGGTCCACTCCAAGCTGCTCTAAGTATCCATCTCGGAGGCACTCTACAGATTTCCTTTCTTGGGGTCCAGTACCAACCTGATTCACCCAGTCCACCTGCATATTGAAATTTCCCATAACCGCCGTAGCATTGCCTTTTTGTTTATTTCTATATTCATTCCATGCAGAACACGGGATCTTTTCGACAAAGAGTTAATTCCTGGATTGTTTACGTTTGTTAAAGAGACCACTGCGCGATCTCGAGTGCTTGGTGATTCTTCTGGGCATTTTTCATGTCGGAGACACAGAACATGAAACAGTCCTGCACATGAACTGACAATATCGGTGCTGAACATGATGCGAAGATAAATTAGCCTAAATGCTTGCACTTGAGCCATCCCCTGCATACCCACGTGTCTATCTAAAACCCTCTTCAATGTCATTATTCGTTGACCTATCATCGGCACACGTGGCAGCGCGTTCAAGGCACCAACCACCCTCCCTGTAAAACTTTCCCCTTTCACTTTAAAGTTATGCCCTTTCGCCTTTACCTTCACCCTGAGGGAAAAAAAGATTTCGACTGCCTACCATACCTTTACATCTAAAAATATTATGTACTATATATCAGAACTCCGCTCTACCTCTGGCTTTGGAGAGAATACAATCCAAGTACGTTCAACCACAGCGAATGCCCTGTAATCCAGTCCTCATGCTGGTAAATATCGAGGCAGAGAGTGGAGCATTGAAACAAACGAGAACCCTCGAATTAACGCTGATGAAAATGCAAAGTGTCAATGTGAAGCATGATCTTTATATCCCGTCTAACATCATAAATCCAATGTAATGTCTCTCCATGTTTTATTACTTTCATTGAATCAAGAGGAAAAATCGTCAGCTGTAGAAAATATGTCACTTGTTCAAATTCCACCAAATGCACTCTCCAGGAGCCAGTGTTAAGATTAACAGTTAACTTGTGCGATGTTTTGTTAGCCGGGAAACGCTGATTCGCTTCATGGCGATCATTTATCTTTTAGAATAAATAAAATGACTGCGAGGTTAAACTAACTCGTGGTTCCTAAATTCCGTTTTTACCCGAATGAAGTTCACCCTCTTAACTAAACCAAAGAGATAATCAACCGCGTGGCAACATGAATGATTTGGAGACATAAGAGTCTGCAGATGCTGAAATCTTGAGTAAAACAATGCGGGTCCAGCGCCATCTGTCTGTCTGTCTGCCTGCCTGCCTGCCTGCCTGCCTGCCTGCCTGTCTGTCTGTCTGTCTGTGTGTGTGTGTGTGTGTGTGTGTGTGTGAGTGTGTGTGTGTGTGTGTGTGTGTGTGTGCCTTTGTCTGTGTGTGTGTGTGTGTGTGTGTGTGTGTGTGTGTGTGTGCGTGTGCGTGTGTGTAGGAAAGAACTGCAGATGTTTTTTTAAACCGAAGATAGACACAAAAAGCTTGAGTAACTCCGCTGGTGACGTTTCGGGTCGAGACCCTTCTTCGGACGGTCTATGGGTGGACATGTGTATGTACACACTGGGCTTTTATTTCTCTCGGTGATTATATTGATAACAGTGTAATATGTTTACATATTCTATTGTGCTGCTGCAAGTAACAATTTCATTGTTCTCACTGGGACATATGGCAATAAAACACTCTTGACTCTTGACTCTTGATTCTGTGGGCAACATTGCCGATTAGGCTTAAGGCTGAAGAATGGTCCTGATCCGTAACGTCTCAAATTCATTCCTTCCACAGATGCCGACTGATCCACTGAGTTACTCCAATGCGTTGTGTTTTATTTATGAATGATTTGGAATTAATCGCCAAGTAACGTTGTGTCCAAAGCGGTTATTCTCAGTGACTGCGCATTTTTCTATTATTGTAATAATACATTTTTTTAATTTATTTTATTTATATAGCGCTTTTCAGATACTCAAAGACGCTTTACAGAGATTTTGAGAACATAGGGAAATGAATAAATAGATAAATAAGTAAATAAATAAATGAACAGAGAAAGGAGACAGAAGGTGAGGTGACCTTCAGTGGTTGAAGGCAGTACTGAACAGGTGAGACCTCAGCGATGTTTTGAATGTGGTGAGTGTGGAGGAGTCTCTAACGGTTTGGGGTAGTGAGTTCCATAGGGTGGGAGCAGCGATGGAGAAAGCCCTGTCCCCCCAGGATCTGAGTTTGGTCCGGATGTGGGGGGATAGGAGATTGGCAGCGGCAGAGCGGAGGGTGCAGGTGGGAGTGTGTCTGTGGAGGAGGTCGGTCAGGTAGGATGGGGCCAGGTTATGGAGGGCTTTGTAGGTTATGAGGAGGATTTTGTACTGGATTCTCTGGGGGATGGGGAGCCAGTGGAGTTTATAAAGGACGGGGGTGATATGGTCACGGATCGAGGTGTGTGTGAGTAGACGGGCAGCGGAGTTTTGAATATATTGAAGTTTATTGATGATTTTTGAGGGTGCGCCATAGAGGAGGCTGTTGCAGTAGTCCAGACGGGAGGTGATGAAGGCGTGGATGAGGGTTTCTGCAGCTGTGGAGGAGAGGGATGGACGGAGACGGGCAATGTTTTTGAGGTGAAAGAAGGCTGTCTTTGTGATGTGTTTGATGTGTTTGTCGAAGGAGAGGGTTTGATCAAGGATGATTCCAAGATTTCGGATGTGAGGTGAGGTGGATACTGGGAGACCATCAATGTTGAGGATGAAGTTTTGGGTGGATTTGGTGAGCGTTTTTGGACCAATGATGATGATTTCAGATTTGTTGCAATTGAGTTTGAGGAAGTTTGATTGAAGCCAATATTTTATTTCAGTGATGCAGTTTGTCAGTGTAGAGTGTGTGGTGGGGGAGATTGACTTGGTGGAGATGAGGAGCTGGATATCATCGGCGTAGCAGTGGAAGTTGAGACCATGACGGCGGATTAATTGACCAAGGGGGAACAGGTATAGGATGAAGAGGAGGGGGCCAAGGACTGAGCCTTGGGGGACACATTGGGGGAGGGGAGCAGTGGGGGATTTACAGTTGTTAATGGAGTTGAACTGGTGTCTGTCAGAGAGGTAAGATTTGAACCAGGATAGGGCTGTGCCGGTGATGTTGAGGGAGGTTTCAAGTCGGGTGAGGAGAATGGAGTGATTTATGGTGTCAAAGGCGGCGCTGAGGTCAAGTAGGATGAGGATGTTGAGGATGCCAGCGTCGGAGGAGAAGAGAATGTCGTTTGTGATTTTGAGGAGCGCAGTTTCAGTACAGCGGTTTGAGCGGAATCCGGATTGGAAAGTTTCATAGAGGTTATTGGTAGAGAGGTGGTATTTGAGTTGGGAAGCTGCAGCACATTCCAAAACTTTGGACAGAAAGGGTAGGTTGGAGATTGGTCTGAAGTTGTTTGCGGTGTCAGTGTTTAGACAAGGTTTTTTCAGAATGGGGGTGACTGCAGCGATTTTGAGGGATGGCGGGACGATGCCAGTGGACAGGGAGGAGTTTATTGTTGCAGTGATAAGTGGAGAGAGAGCAGGAAGGCAGGCCTTGACAAAGCTGGAGGGGATGGGGTCCAGAGAGCAGGTGGCAGTTTTTATTCCTGTGAAGAGGTCAGAGAGGTCGGTGGTGGAGATTGGGGAGAACTGAGGCAGGGGCTGACAGGATAAGGGGGGACAGGTGGTTTGAGGGGAAGCAGGTGCGTTGGTGGTTAAGGTGCTGTAGATGCTGTCTATTTTGCTTTGGAAGAATGAAAGGAAAGTGGTGCATTTGCCAACTGTGAATGATTGGGAGATGGTGTCCAGGGGGCTGAGGAGTTTGTTTATTGTAGAGAAGAGTGTTTTGGGGTTTCCGGAGCCAGAGTGAATTATTTGAGAGTAGTAGGTGGAGTGTGCGCGGGAGAGGGCATCTTTATAGTGCTGTATGTGGTCTTTGTAGGCTTTGGAGTGAATTGTGAGACCTGTTTTGTTGCGGAGTCTTTCAAGTTGGCGGGCATGAGTTTTCGTCACGCGGAGTTCAGGGGTAAACCAGGGAGCAGAGTGGGTGAAGGAAACTGTTTTGGTTTTTATAGGTGCAAGCTGGTCGAGGCAGGAGGAGAGAGTGCGGTTGTAGTAGTCAGTGAGGTCAGAGGGGCTGTGGAGGTCAACGAAGGGAGAGGCGGATATTATTTCAGAGAGGGAGGATGAGAGCGAGGTAGGTGAAACAGAGTTCAGCTTGCGGAAGTTGATTTTGCGTTTTTGCTTTGGAGCTGGGGTGGGAATGTTGACAGACATGGTGATGGCTAAGTGATCAGAGAGGGTGGGGACGGAGCCAGAGAGGTGATGTAGATTTAGTCCAGTGGAGCAGACAAGGTCCAGAATGTGCCCACGGTTATGGGTGGGAAAATTGACGTGTTGAGTGAGGTTAAAGCAGTTGAGTATTTCAGTGAAGTCAGCGGTTATTGTGGAGTCAGTGGAGTCCATATGGATGTTGAAATCACCGAGGAGGAGGATTGAGGGGGAGAGAGAACAGAACTGGGTCAGAAAGTCAGAGAAGTCAGAAAGGAATGATGGGTGTGGTTTGGGAGGGCGGTAGACAACTGCCATGACTAATTTTGTGTGGCCAGAGAGTTTGAAAGCCAGGTGTTCAAATGAAGGAGCAGATGAGATGGAGATGAGGTTGATCTTGAAGTCCTGTCGGTGAATTACGGCAATCCCACCACCTCGGCCTTCCGAGCGTGGTTTGTTGATGTAGGAGTATCCGTTGGGTGTAGTGAGGTTGAGTGGGAGGTAATCCAGAGGTTGTTGCCAGGTTTCTGTCAGACAGAGGAAGTCCAGTTTATTTTCCAGGATGAAGTCATTCAGAATGAGTAGGTAATTGTAGGTAAAATAGGTAATTTTATGGCGATTGTGATTCTATCTCGTGGGAACTGTGGTCTTTCCAAATGCATCACACGTTACATGGTTGCCATGGCTGTTGCAGATCTACTGGTGATAATATTTGATGTCGTATTATATGTGAAGTGAAGTCAAACCTCTCCAGTTTACCAATATGGGTTGCATACTTCTTCTTCGACATCACCTTAACACCGTTGGTATCTTTCCTTTTGATTGTGCTGCTTAATGCCTTGACCACCAGACATATTTTACAAGCTAGTCGGATAAGGAAGGGGCTCCGGGGGGAGGGGAGAAGCGAGGATTGCCCTGATCCTGAGATTGTAAACCGCAGAAAATCGATCATTTTACTGCTCTCCATCTCAAGCAGTTTTATACTGCTATGGATGGTAACATTTGTACATTACATATGCACACAATTTGCCGGCGTTGAGTTCATGGACACAGATTACAACGATCCTTTCGCCATTATGGAACACACTGGGTACATGCTGCAATGCATGAGTTCGTGCACAAACACATTTATTTATGCAGTGGCTCAGGCAAAGTTCAGAGAATCACTGACGAATATTGTGAAATATCCTTTTGTTTTATTGAATAAATTAGTTGTAACCTCGGACCAGAGATCACGTAACGTTTTGTCATAACCTATTATGTAAAACTATTTACCTTTTGTCGCATTATAAAAATTGTTTGAACAGAGCATTCTCGGCATACCGTTTGTTTTTCGAACATGAGCAACTCCACGAAAGCCAAGGAACATAACACAACCAATTTTCATCAGTTCGAAAACTGTTAAATTGTAGGTGCAGAATTAGGCCATTCTGCCCATCATGTCTAATCCTCCATTCAATTATGGCTGATCTATCTTTCCTTCTCAACCCCATTCTCCTGCCTTCTCCCCTTAACCACTTACTAATCAAGAATCTATCCATCTCCACCTGATTATTTAAAAAATTTACTTGGTCTTCACAGCATTCTTTGGCAACCAATTCCACAGATTCACCACCCCCTACTAAGCAAATTCCTCCTCATATTTCTAAAGTTACGTCCTTTGGTTCTGAGGTTTTGGCCTCTGGTCCCAGACTTTCCCAATACTGGAAACATTCTCTCCACATGCACTCTATCCAGGCCTTTCATTATTCATTCTGTCTTGCAAATGGATCTTGAGCAAAAAAAACACATTTCTGAAGGAACCCAAGGATCTCGACATGAAACCTCATCTGTCCCTCCCCACCACAGACGCTGCCTGATCCACAGAGCTCCTCCGATAGATTGTTCTTTGTTCATATCTTGCAAATGTTATTTGTTCGTGTTCAATGCGATGGAACAGATTTTAATATTGTGAATGACTATCCGTATTTCTTTGTGATGTCACAAAGTCGAAATATTATCGTCCTGACGTCAAACAGAAACCAACGCACTAAAATGCACGAAACTTCTCACCACAGCATTTTCCTGCTCCCTCTCTACGTCCCATTATGAATTCATTCATCTCATTCTGATATCAGCTTCTTGCAACCATGGGGAAAATAATCTTTGACAGAAGTCTTTTATGCACCGTTGCAAATCGCCGAGCACGTCGACGTTAGGCAATGCACATTTGTACTTTTATTTTGTCTGCACATTAGCTGTAAGCGCAACGTCTGCATTCTGGTGTTTTAAAAAAAATCTTTAATCTACTTATGTATGGCTTGATTTTATTCATGCATGGAATGATTTGACTGGATATCACGCAAAGGGTTTTTCACTGTTTCTAGTTACCCGTGCCAATAATAAACCAAACGTTGTATTTATCGATTGCAGCACTCAGTGTTTATGTTAGACAGTTAGTAAGGTTTTATTAAAAGTTTGTTTTTGCCTTTGACTACTGGGTAAAGAACCATTATTTTTGTCCGCCGATGAAGACTTCCTGGTGCTAGTACAATATTCTGCCGGCGTGGGACGTTTCTGCATTTGCAATACAGAGGATCAGCGATATATTTCCAAATCAGATGGCGGTCAATTTGCTATTGCTATTTTTACATGGTAGATTTCAAAGGGAGAATAACACTCAATGCCCGCTTGGAAAGCGAAAGGGTGTTGATTCCAACGGTCAGAGGAAAATTATTATAATCCTCCTTTCAGTAGCCAAAAGTAATGTCAGTCCAAATGAGTCTTCACTTCTATTGTATCCACAACAAATTTTAATTTTATTTAAGTAATCTCTCTCTATCTTCCCAGGACACAAGTACTTGCAGCTTCCATGTTAGGGCACACACACACACATACATACACTGAACTTTTGGATGGATCAGAGAGGGGTGGACTGTTCCATTTAAAGAGAATTCTAAGCAGCGATCCTATAGAATTTTATATAATAAGGGATGGGAAGAATGGGTGGGGAGGCTGTTCACGTTGCTGGAGGGTTTGAGGGCTAGATGTCACAGGGATGTCACAGGGATTTCCTACCACGTTCTAAACAAATACTTGTTAGTAGAATCATTGCTATTATATATTGACCATGGCAAAGGTGGGTGGAAGGATAGGAGGTGTACAGGCAGGAACAATATTTTTTTAAATACAGGATTTGTGTAATTAGTGTGCAAGGAGTGGGCAAATACATGGCACCTACTACATAACAGAAATAAATAAGAAGCTATTCAATTTGGTGGGAATAACAGGAAGTCAAATTATCTGAATTGAATTAGATATAATAAAGGAATCCTTTGTTCAACATTCACTGAAACCAAGCGTGCAGGCGCATTGGGTAATTTAAGAAGGCAAATGGTATAACAGCCTTCATAATAAAATGATCCACAGTCTGTTCGAACTCCTTCCATCGGGCAGACGATACAAGGCCTTCTACGCCCGCACCTCCAGACTCAGGAACAGCTTCATCCCCAGGGCCATAGCTGCTATGAACCGGTCCTGCTGAGCCGGATGGTCACACCGCATAGATCAACTTGCACTTTACCCTGTCTAAAACTGTTAGAATTGTTTCGTTGGGTTGCTGTTGTCTAAATTACTTAAATTATTGCATCGTATGGGAGGCGCATTCCCAATCTCGTTGTACCCCTGGGTACAATGACAATAAAGATATATTGTATTGTACTGTATTGTATTGTATCAGCTATGCCTTTCTGTATTTTACTTCAGGTCGTGTCATAGCAGCAGAATTAAGCCATTGAACCCCCTCCGCCATTCAACCATGCTTGAGTGATCATTCCCTCTCAACCCCATTCACCTACCCTCTCCCTATAACCTTTGGCACCCTTACTAATCAAGAACCTGTCAATTTGTGCTTTAAAAATATCCAATAACTCAGCCTCCACTGCTCTCTGTGGCTGTGAATTCCACCGCCTCACCGCCCTCTGACTAAAGAAGTTACTCCTCATCCCTTTTGAAAGATACATCATGTTATTCTGAGACATGTACTTGCCAATACCACGGCATCTGTAGTTTTGGTCTCCTGATCTTTGGAAGAATGTTCATGTTATGGAAGGAGTGCTGTGAAGGTTCATCAGAGTTCAGGGTTGGGAGGACTAATGAATGAATGGTGATTAGGGCAAATAGTTTTACATCAGTCCGAGCTCTAAAGTGATTAGGACCATTTAAAAATAACTATAAAATTCTTATGGGACTGTGCAGATTCAAGAGAGTCAAAAGTCAAGAGTGTTTCATTGTCATATGTCCCAGATAGAACACTGAAATTCTTACTTGCTGCAGCACAACATAATATGTAAACATCGTATACTGTAAACATTATAATAAACGAGAGAAAAAAACATTACACACACGCATGCATACGGGATATCAGGTCAGTTCAGGACTCAGTGGTCACTATCTGGACATCAGGCATAAAGGTGAGATGAACAGCGATTACTTCTCCCACAGAATGATGAACTTGTAGAATGTTATACCACTGGAAGCAGTTGAACACAGATCATTAAATTTATTCAAGGAGTTATATGTTATTTGTATGGTCAAAGGATCAGAAATGATGTGGAGAAATAAAAGGAAAAAAAACTGCAGATGCTGGTTTAAATCGAAGGTAGACACAAAATGGTGGAGTAACTCAGCGGGTCAAGCAGCATCTCTGGAGAGAAGGAATGGGTGACGTTTCTGGTCGAGACCCTTCTTCAGGGTCTCGACCCGAAACATCACCCATTCCTTCTCTCCAGAGATGCTGCCTGACCCGCTGAGTTACTCCACCATTTTGTGTCTGCCTTTGTGAGAAATAAGAGGATCAATGTACAAAATTTGGGTCACAATTGATCACATTGAATAATAGTTGTGGCTCAAATTCCTGAATTCCTATCACTTTTATGTTCTACATTTCAAAATGTTTGTATTTATCCTGCCCACATTTCCTCTGCATAGAAGAACATGATAACTGGGTTTGCTTAAAGGGAACAGAGACCCTGGTGCCTACGCCTTTATGCAGATAAGACAGATGCATATATTGGTTCAGTGTTAACAAAGTGAGGACATATCAGAAATAATGTTCTGAACACATTGCTATTTCAATGTGTTTACTCAAGATGCAAAAATGAATACTACTGTGTTTATATGCAATGCACTGAAAATGTACTAACCTATATTAAAAATATCTTTGGACAAAATAACCAAAACATGGTAATCGAATCTCCCTGGGCAAGTCTTCTGCCCCCTGCCCACCACCACTTTCAGAAGTAGCTCTTTTCCACTTGTGGAGAAGAGCAGAATTCAGCACATCTATGCAATAAAACCCAGCAGAGAATTCGACAGAGAATGCTCCCTCTCCTCCCCTCCCACCCATGACTGGTGAGAATGAGGTACCAGATCAATGAATAGCATTTAGAGGGAGGCTGGGCAAACACAAAAGAGAAAAGAACAGTAGGTTCGACATTGGAGAATCCAGCATAGACTTGCCAACCATTTTGCAGATCGCATAAGGTGGGAAGAGACTCAGGTGGAACGTAGGCACCAGTATTAATAGGATAGGCAGAGTGGCCTGTTCCTACAAACTTGTCTCCACTACAACCTTGTATTACTTTGCTTGCCAATGCATTTTTGATCATTTTGTTTCCAATCTTTCTTTAAAAAATACAAAATCAACTTTGACGGATAACTGTGATTGATGCTGTTGCAAATAAATGGAGGCAATACATTTTCTTAACCACAATTTAATTTTGTGCCGCATATTAATTGACCATATATATCTTGGCTTTACTTTGCAAAATGAAGCCATTATAATACAGGGTGCAATCCAATGTATTTACTTGCATTTAATGCCCATCTATTTTCAAAAATCTTACACTCAATGGTCTGGTCATAAAGCACATTCTACAGGCAACTATTATCCGGTGAATTCTCAAGAGCAAAGTAGCCACGTAAAATGAACTTGATCACTGTACCAGCAGTAACTGTGGATAATTTTATATTCTTATGGATGATGAATTATTTGCACGAGGTTAGAAATGTACAAACAATCAAGACTTTTTGACATCATCAAATAACCAAGCATTCTGTAACAACATTTGTTGGTGCTGAGTCTCAAACTAAATGCAGTGTTAAACCAACATTTATTCAATCCAATAATGACTGCAGTTAATGGAATCTGCAGCTCGAAACAGAAGGGTGAACAAATTCAATGGCTCAAGCAAAATTATTGGGACAAATGGTTTATGTCATAAATAGGGTCAAGAACCTGCATCAGGCATGTAAGGGAAGAGGATGGATTGCCAATACATAGCAACCAGGGAGGAATACATAGCAACCAGGTAGGTCAAAAGTAGAACAAGGTGGGGAGAAGATAATGGGTAGATGGAAACAGGTAGGGGAAGAGGAGGAAGAGGTGAACAACAGGAGAACAAACTTTCCAAGTAAGACAGAGGTTCATTTGAACCTCTTCCAACTTTATCTACTGCATTCAGTGCTCACACTGTGGTCTTCTCTACATTGGAGAAACTAGCTGAAACGTCAACGATTTTGTAGAGCACATACCCTTTGAAGCAAAGATCATCCTGAAATCTGTTGTATGGTATTTTAACACCCCTTCCCACTCTCACGCTGACCCATCTGTTGTTAACCTTGGGCACTGAAAATCTTAAGCAAAATATCTGATAGTCCACCTGGGTGGACTTACAAGCCAATGGTATGAATATTAAGTTTTCATATATCAGCATCCACACCACTGGTGTTCATTTGTTTTCCCACAACCACCCCGACACCAACCTTGCTACAAATGCCCATCATCCCTTTCCCTCCTGATTTAACCTGTCACTTACCAGGTTCTGCCCCATTCCTCCTTCAAACTGTTAGAATCTTGCCATCCTCTCTTTCAATTCTAATGCAGCGCCTTGACCTGAAATGTTGGTATATTCCATTTGCCTCCACAGATGGTTTGACCAAGTTGCTTTACAATGCTTTACCTTTTACTGTTGACATGCTTCAATGTCCTGTCTATATGTATTGTATTGCAGTGTCTAACTGTATTGTACTGTTTTGTATTGTACTGCACTGTCATCCTGTCTATATGTTTTGCATTTGTATTGCACGATGGCCCCCGGAGGCACTGTTTCATCCCATTCGTTGCATGATCTTTAAGGAGTGGAATGACAAATAAACTAAACTAACTAACTAACTACTTCTACTGGCCTTTTTTAGTCTATAATTCTTGTTGGAAATATGCACCAAGTCTCACTCTATCTATAATTGAAACTTTTTAATTGGTGATCTTATAGAGCCATCTAAAATCACGAGGGCAATTGATCAGGGGAATGCACAGTTTCTTTTACCCAGGGCGAAGAACCAGCAAAGACAGGTTTAAGGTGAGGAGGAAGATTCAGTAGGAACCTGAGGGGCAACTTTCACCACTCAGTGGTTAATGGGTGTATGGAATGAGCTGCTTGAGAAGGTAGAATAACAACATTGAAAAGACACTTGGACACGTACATGGATAGAACATGTTGAGAGATCTGTGGGCCAAATGCTGGCAAATGTGACTAACATTGATGCAGCATTTTGTTCAGCTTGGAGCATTAGGCTGAAGTACCTGTTTCACTGTTATGTGGCCCTATGACTCTTTGTTAGGTGAACATAAACCTGGCAAATGGAGTTTAATAATGGAAAATATGTGCTCACACACTTTGGTAAGAGCAATTCAAAAGGGAGCTATTATCTAAATGGAGGGAGATTGCAAATGAGTGCAGTACAAGAGATTCAAGTGCTTAAAGTGCCAAAGGAAACAGCAGCCGGTAGCGGCAGCACAACACAGAAGGCAAATAGCATATTGACATTCAAAATTAGGTTACTATTGAAATTATGGTACATGAGGTGGCTAAGGACATATAGGGAGCACTGTGTACACTTTGGTCCTCAGATTTAAGAAAGGATATATTAATATTGGATATCACCCAGAAGAGATTCCTGGAATAAGCAAGTGTTGCCTTACCATGAATGGCTGAAGTCATTGGTTCTGTGTTCCTTGGAGTTGATACGAATCAGAGTTAACCTTATGAAGGTATTAAAGAGGTACGATGGGGGTGGTGCATTGATGGATAATGCATGGTGGAAAAGGGAAATAAAGGGACAAGACAATCCCATGTGAAACAGATGTTCAGCTGCACCTCGTCCAACCTTGTCCACTGCATTCAGTGTACACAATGTGGCCACTTCTACATTGGAGAAAGTAGCATAGACTGGTCATCCATTTTGCAGAGCAGCAGCATTTTGACACAAAGGAGGTTAGAACATTTGAGGTATTTCAAGAGAAATCGGATACATCTAAAAGAACAGGGAATTGTACCCTATGTGGAATAAGCACAGTAAAGGAGTTGAGGCCTAAGTCAGATCAGCTGTGATCAGCATCAATTATTGCGTAGCGCTAATTTGTACAAATACAGGACAGTCTATTATGAAATTCTGTCATGTTTAGTAAATTTAATTTAACTTTTTCCATATATTTCAGTTCCTGCATTTCAATCACATCCATGAAATCTTCTATTCAGCAATTGGTTAGCAGCGCCTGTTCCGGTTTGGTTGAATAGTTT
The DNA here is from genome assembly GCF_053455715.1 of Rhinoraja longicauda. Taxonomy (NCBI): domain Eukaryota; kingdom Metazoa; phylum Chordata; class Chondrichthyes; order Rajiformes; family Arhynchobatidae; genus Rhinoraja; species Rhinoraja longicauda. Next base: position 31,610,900 of record NC_135971.1, read on the forward strand.
GATAATCTGAGGAGGGAAATTAAATATTAGACAACTGAGAAATGGCATAGCAGAGAACAGAACTCAGAAAGATGCAACTTGTTTATTCACTTCAACTGTTGATTCATCCCACATAACATTTTCCTTCAAGACATAATGTCATAGCGCCAGACACCCAGGTTTGATCCTCACTACGGGTGCTGTCTGTGCAGTTTCTATCTTCTCCGTGACTGCATAGGTTTTCTCCGGGTGCTCCAGTTTCCTCCCACATTCCAAAAACAGATGTGCAGGTTTGTTGGTTAATTGGCTTGTGTCCCTAGCATGTGTGGGTGTTCGTTGGTTGGTGCGGACTCAGTGGCCAAAGTGTCTGTTTCAGCACTATGCCTCTAAACTAAACTAAACAAGAAACATAATATTCCTTCAATCTGTTTAGTTCATGCAAGTTCTATGTTATCCAACTTTCACACCCACACTAGGGTCAAATTACAGAGGCCTATTAACTGATAAACCCTGGCATCTTTGGTATGTGTGTGGAAACTGGAGCACAGTGGAAAGCCATGTGGTCACAGGGAAAACATGCAAACTTCACACAGCCAACAACCGAGGTTAGGAATGAACCCATGTCTCTGACGCTGTGATGCAGCAGCTCTATCAGATGCACCACTCTGCCTTAATTTGCATCATGTTCAGCACAAACATTGTTGGCCGTAGGGCCTGTTCCTCTATTTCAGAGACATTCCCATGCATCATAAAATTCTGATAATTCAACACATTGGGTCACTGGAAGCACTCCCTGCCACTTTGACCATCAGGTCCCATTGAAATTCCTCCAGATCAGTTAGTCAGACACCAGTTAGGCAGCAACGGCATGCAAGTGATTCATGTCCCTCCAGCCCCTGCATCTCCATGCACCTACGAAGGTGCACCCCAAACTCCACCATCCCTGGCAGTGCATTCCAGGCACCAACCACATAGTATGTAAAATAAACTTACCCTTTGTGAAAAGCTGCAGCTTCTACCCTGCACTGAATATGTGCAATAAGTTAAATGCCATATTAGGCATTTAGTTAATTGGGATAACTTTAGTCAATTAGGAGGTGTGATTGCAAATCTTGTACAATATCATAAACAAAGTAAAATGAGACAAAGTCAAAATGGCCAGGCACAAAGAACAGAATAATAATGAACATCAATGACATGTAATTTTCTCCTCACAGCACAACCTTCTCTGGCCGTCTGAATAATATAGGTACTGAATAAAAACGTTGGGATGGTCTGCTCCTGTGGTGCAAGACGTTGGTGGGACCGCGTTTGGAGAATTGTTGTAAGTTTTGGTCATCCAACGATAGGGGTCATTAACAGGGCCTGAGATTCAAGGAGAGGATGGGCATGATAGGACTTTATTCCTTAGCAGGCAAGAGGCTGAGGGGTGATCTTTGAGAGGTCTATAAAATCAAGGGGCATAGACAGATTGAATGCATAGAATCTTTTAACCAGCCTTGTGTAATCAAGAACCAGAGGACTTAGGTTTAAGGTGAGAGGGAAAGGAATTACTAGGGACCAGAGGAAGTGGAAATATGGAGCAACATTCCAGGGGAAGTAGTTGAGGAAGGTACTAAAAAACATTTAAAACACACTTGGACAGGTACATAGATAGGAAAGTTTCAGGGAGATATGGGTCAATTGCAGGCAAAGAGGTCTAGTTAAACATGGCATCCTTGTTGGCATGGCCAAGTTGAGGCAAAGGGCCTGTTTCCATGCCATATGACTCTATGGCGCCGTGGGCTTGAAAAGCTAATTCCTTTCTGTTTCACTGCTAAATGTTAGTTAATCACCCTCACTAATAGTGACCACAATTGCAAACCCATGACCATGACAGGTTTACAGAGATAATAAGCTAAAACCATTGCCTCAATTCAAATGTGCATGACGTTGATGTTCAATTACTAAATTGTTGCTGCTTTTATAGCTTTGGCACAGTGAGAAATGGCTTGGTTCTGATCTGGGTGCTGGAACTGTTAGACATCTTGATACCATGAAAGCAGAACCTGTGTTTCAGGAAATATACTTGCTGATTGGTGGCACAGTCAAGCAGTTCCGGGGAACATTGCATTTTGAGGAGGAAATATTACACAGCCAAGGCCAAGTGCTAGAGAAAGCAGCATGTCTGTTATTTCAATGGACACTCTGCTCTTCATCCTTCTTGTCATTTTCATTACCCACTTTTGTTTATAATACTCTATAACATTTGCAATCAATTCTCACAATTTATGACATTTGCAGCTGGTGTAAAGATAATAGATTTCCCATCCACTCCCTACACTCTCAGGGTGATTTACAGAGGCTAATTACCTACAAACACACTCGTCTTTGGGATATGGGAGAAAACCGAGCACCCTGAGGAAGCCCACATGGTCACCGAGAGAACGTGCAAACTCCACACAGAGAGTACTCAAGGTCCAGATTAAACCTGGGTCTCTAGGGTTGTGAGGCAGCAGTTCTACCGGCTGCACCATCATGCTGCCCTACGTTCAAACTCTAAATCCTACATTGACTTTCCCTTCCACTTGTTATGATGCAATATTCAACAAAATAACTCCTTTAGACAGGGGAAAAGTGAACTGCAATTCATCGCTAAAATATCTCTTACAACAACGTGATCACAGGCAAGAAACCCGAGATATAGATGACTTTGAATTCACACTAAAAGCCTGATCATCCAGCTGTCTTGGGATTTGGGAAATGAAAGATTTTAAGGACTGCTGCATGTTACTCCAAACATACTTTAATTCCACTCATTGAGGCACTTGTTGAGCAAGTCAGTGGTTGAGGTGCATCCATACACTTCTATCAGACTTAAGCGGAGGAATAATCATGTTAATTTGCCTGAAGAGTCTCGAACCAGAATGACCGTTCCGTGGTCTCTAGGGATGTTGCCTGACCTGCTGAGTTACTCTGGCACTGCCCCTCAGTCTTTCCCAATCTTATAATTAAAAAATATTCAGCATCTGTCTTCATCATTAAGAGTCATGGAAATATGCAGCATACAAACATGGCCTTTGGCCCACTGAGTTTACACCAACCACTCACTGGACCCACATCAATTTCCATACAGGGCAAATAGATCCACAGAGGACGCCATCTCTCTGGCTCTTCACACTGTCCTGACTCACCTAGAGAGACAGGGCACGTACGTGAGGATGCTATTCATAGACTATAGCTCCGCCTTCAACACGGTCATCCCCACCAAGCTCAACACCAAACTACACTGGCTAGGCCTCAGCTCGTCATTATGTGACGGGATCCTGGACTTCCTGCTGGAACGACCGCAGGCAGTGAGAATGGGCCCGCACCTGTCCTCCACTATCACCCTGAGTACCGGCACACCACAGGGCTGTGTTCTGAGCCCCATGCTCTACTCCCTCTTCACACACGACTGTGTTTCTGCATTCGACACCAACACCATTGTCAAGTTTGCAGATGACACAACGGTGATCGGGCGGATCACCAACGGGGATGAAACAAACTATAGAGCGGAGGTGCAGAACCTGGCGGACTGGTGCTCGGATAACAACCTGTCCCTAAATACCACCAAGACCAAGGAGCTGATCATCAACTTCCGTAGGTCACATAACGGGGAATATGCCCCGATCTCTATCAACGGGGACAGTGTGGAGAGAGTGTCCAGCTTCAGGTTTCTGGGCACTCACATTTTGGAGGACCTAACATGGTCCAATAACACTGCTGCGCTGGTCAAGAAGGCACAACAAAGACTGTTCTACTTAAGAACACTGAAAAGTCTGGTCTACCCCAACAGCTGCTGACGACCTTCTACCGCTGCACCATAGAGAGCATCCTAACGCATGGCATCCCTGTGTGGTACCTCAGCTGCACGGAGGCAGAAAGGAAAGCTCTACAGCGGGTAGTCCATAGAGCTCAGAGGGCCATCGGAACACAGCTACCAGACTTGGAGGGCATCTACAACACAAGATGCCTCAGAAAAGCCACCAGCATCCACAAAGACTCTTCACACCCCTGCAACAGTCTGTTCGAACTCCTTCCATCGGGCAGACGATACAAGGCCTTCTATGCCCGCACCTCCAGACTCAGGAACAGCTTCATCCCCAGGGCCATAGCTGCTATGAACCGGTCCTGCTGAGCCGGATGGCCACAACGCATAGATCAACTTGCACTTTACCCTGTCCAAAACTGTTTCGTTTCGTTGGGTTGCTGCTGTCTAAATTACCTAAATTATTGCATCGTATGGGAGGCGCATTCCCAATCTCGTTGTACCCCTGGGTACAATGACAATAAAGATATATTGTATTGTATTGTATTGTATTGTATTGTACATAAATCCTACATTTGTCCCACATTCTCATCAGCTCTCCCCACATTGTATCATGCACAATCCAGGGGTTAACTAACTTACCAAACCACTTTTGGGCTGTGGGAGAAAACCATAGCACCTGGGGAAACCCACTTGGTCACAGGAACAACATGCAAACTCTACAGATTCAACAGCCGATGTCGATATTGAATTCAGGTCTATGGCTCTGTGCTGCCCTGTTTCACACTATAGTACACATGTCATGTTGTTGCTCATTCATTCGGCTTTCCACCTTGAACCATTTCTCCCACCACCACTCACATTCCCGCATCATATTGAGTCTTCCAGCAACTGTGGCCAGGGTGGTGGCCACTGTGGCGCGGCGGTAGAGTTGCTGCCTTACAGCGCTTGCAGCGCCGGAGACCCGGGTCCGATCCGGACTATGGGTGCTGTCTGTACAGAGTTTGTACGTACTCCCTGTGACCGCGTGGGTTTTCTCTGAGATCTAAGGTTTCCTCCCACACTCCAAAGACATACAGGTATGTAGGTTAATTGGCTTGTTATGTGATTATAGGATAGTGTTAATGTGCAGGAATCGCTGGTCAGCGTGGACTCGGTGGGCTGAAGAGCCTGCTTCCGCGCTGTATCTCTAAATTAAAGTAAACTAAACTAGGAAATGTTAAACTGCAACCAATCTGCCTGGTAGCTGACTTGGATTATGAACAGTGCGAGCCCCCAACAGAGCAGCACAGTGTCACAGCTAGTAGAGCTGCTGCCTCACAGCGAGTTCAATTTGAGTGACATCCATGTGGAGTTTGCACGTTCTCCGTGTGACCACATTGGATCCCTCCAGGAGCTCCGGTTTCCTCACACATCCCAAAGATTCGTCAGTTTGTAGTTTAATTGGCCACCGTAAATTGCCACTAGTGAGTGGGTGACTGGATGAGAAGGTGCAATGATATAGAAGTCATGAGAACAGGTTGGCATGGACTCTCTGGGCAGAAAGGACTGCTTTCATGCTGTAGTTTTCAATGATTCAATGATATTTCCAGGATTTGGTGCAGTGAATCTATTACGTTTAACTATTGTTTTAACTCTGAATTCACATGAACAATTTTCAAACATCTGATTATTAGAAACATTTAACCTCAGCACAAAGGTGTGTTGACAGTCGTGACTGTCAAGCTATTTCAGGTGTCGCTGCTGCCTTATCATACTTGAGGTCGATAATGTCTTCAAGTCTAACACCTTTACTAGCAACAGTGCATCACTATTTTCCCATCTTACCTTTCCTCTTTTTTCTCCACCAAACAATTACTGCCAAGACAATAGCCAGCGATATCAGCACACACACGGCAATAAGGCCTATGTGCCTGTCTTTCCTCCCATTTCCTTCTGAAAAATAAAAAACGCGTAATTTTACAAATCAATTGTTAAGCTGTGTAGATTGGCACTGTCGGAAGACTTCAGGATGAAGAGGGTCTCGACCCAAAATGCCACCTATTCCTTTTCTCCAGAGATGCTACCTGACTCGCTGAGTTGCTCCAGCATTTTGTGTCTATCTATGGAGATTTTTAAGGTATATAAGATGATATGTTGTTTTGAATCATGCAGTTCCACACCATGGCAAAGGGCCAACATCTGTTCCGTACAACTCTGTGATCTATGGCACCTTCATAGCCACAACTTAATTCAAGAAAGAAGGTGAATTGAAAGCAGAATGCTTTAACCCTATATAATCTAACACTTCTTTTGGGGAAAATGCTGGATTATTTTAAGTAATGGCAGAACATTTAATTAATAACAAAACAATAAAGTGCATTAACAGGGTATTAACACGAAAATTGAAGAAAGAAGGAATTGCAGATACTGATTTTCACAAAAGCTTTAGTTTAGTTTAGTATATTGTCACATGAACTGAGGCGCAGTGAAAAGCTTTTGTTACGTGCTAACCAGTCAGTGGAAAGAATGTACATGATAGATACAAAATGCTGGAGTAACTCAGCGGGACAGGCAGCATCTCTGGCAGACATCGACTCAGTCAGAAGGATCATGACCCAAAACATCACCTATTCCTTTTCTCCAGAGATGCTGCCTGACCAGCTGAGTTATTCCAGCATTTTGTGTCCATCTTCGCTGTAAACCAGCATCTGCAGTTCCTTCTTACACATGGACAGGCGACATTTCGGTTTGGGACCCTTCCACAAAACTTTGTTTGAGAAATTGAATAGAATTCTTTGAAAATACAACAGAGTTGATAAAGAGGAACCCGTACATAGTGTATAATTGAGCAGCAGTAGCTTGCAGGTGTGAAAAGCCTAACATTGAAAGACAGAATGCTGGAAATATTCAGCAGAATAGGTAGCACAACAGGGCTGAGAAACAAAAGAAATACAATATATCTGGATTTCCATCAGGTATCTGATCATGTGATGTAAAGGCACATGGCTTATGACATTGGGGGTAATATTTAGCATGAATGGCAAAACAATTTAGAGCAAGTAGACAGTTGTCTTAAAGGAGCGTTCAGGTTGAGAAACTGCAACCAATGGGCGTCACTGGGATCAGTGCAAGAAAGTCAACTACTTATAGTTGGTATTCAGAGCAGATGAAGGGCGTGCTGGCACTGTGGCCTAGATTGCTGATGATACATAGACAGGTTGGAAATTAAGTTCTGGAGTATGGCAACCGTCTTTAGAGTGAAACATCACATTCCTTAGTTGTGCATTGTTCGCGGGAGGAAACGTATTCAACAGTGAGCATTTGTGTCGGTCAGTGCAGAATAGCTGGAATCAAACTAGTATAATCACTGTTGGTCAGGCAGACCTATCTGGTGGGCAGGTATGATCAGTAGATTTTGATGTACGGGCATTTGACGATACTGGTTAGGTCAAGTGGAGATGGTAATAATTTTCTTTGCAGAAGATGTAACTTGCGTCACAGAACTTACTTCATTGTGTTTAGTTTTATTATTGCCAGAGTTCAAGATATAGTGCAAATGTTTCTTTTGCATGCTATCCAAATGGATCAGATAATACTATACATAAATAAACTCAAATACAATAGAGAGAGCAAAGAGGATACAGAGTACAGAATAGAGTTCCCAGCATTGTAACGCATCAGTCCCATAGTTCATGTTCAATGTGCACAATGAGGTTGAGGTGCATCGTACATTACACCAATTTTATGGAAGACCACTTCCAAAGCCTGATTACAGATGGAAAGGGGGCGTTCCTGAGTCGGGTAGTGCACATTTTCAACTTTCTGTACCTAGTGCCTGATGGGAGAAGGAAGGAGGAGGAATGGCCAGGGTGGGATAAGTCTCATTTTCCAAGGCAACCTGGTGTATATTGAGTCAATAGTGGGAAGTCTGGTCTGTTTGATGATCTTTAACTCTTTGTATTTTCTTGCAGTCTTGGGCAGAGCAGTTCCCAAATCAAGTTGTGATGCAACCCAACAACATGCTTTCTCCAGCGGCATCTATAGATGTTTGCAAGAGTCACCAGAGACATGATGAATATCCTCAGTCTCCTGAGGAAGTAGAGGTGTCAGTGTGCCTGCTTGGTGATGTGGTCAGTCCATGACAGAATATTGGATAGATCCATGCCATGGAACACGAAGCTCTCAATCATTTCCACTTCGCACCATTGATTCGGATTGGGGCATGTACTCCCCCAGTGCCTTGCTGTTATTCATTTTTTATTTAAAAACACTTTTCATTGATTTCAGTTCCACCACTGAGAATCTCAAATGCTCCTTCCTTGTATATTAGCTATTTAGTTACTTTTGAGATATTTTCCGTTGAGAAAGTCTTCCGCTCATTGTGGAGAGTGGGTGCTGATTACACGATGGCTTCGAGCAACACCACTAAACAAAGAAAGTTTAAGCATCTTGGAATATGGGATGCAGTCACAATGATTAAAATGGAAACGACAGAAGATAATGATAAACTGTTTCATTAATACTTCAGTTTCTTCTATCTATGAAAGAATTTTTAACGTCCTTACCCCAGATGATGGTCTTCCCACCGGGCAGGCTGCTGTGATCGACATGACAGGAATACTGTTTCCCATCATATGGATCATACTCAAGGACAGACCTTAGATGATATGTTCCATTGCTGTTGGGTACGACCCCAGAAGATTTGGTCTCAGAGACATGTTGACCATTCTGCAACCAGCTCACATTGATGGCTGGTGGGTAAAATCCAAACACAGTGCAGTACAGGACTGAATGATCATCAGGGCGGGCAGTGAGAGAGACCTCAGGGGAGACTACAAGACAATAAGTTGGTTATTTGCACCTTCAGTAAAACTTGCAGTCACCCACCACAAAATATTCTTCAGCCCTCTGCAAACACCAAGCTACTGTCTACATCCGCCCCGTTTTGCCTCTTTCGTCACCATTACCCAACCACGAGGTTGCAAAGAGATGGTACTGTTAAGACAGTACACAAGAAAGTTTGAAATCACATACCATTAGATTCAAGAACAGGTTCTTCCCCACTGTTATAGGACTACTGAATTATTCCCATGTAAGATAAGGTGTTGTCCTGATCTACCAAGTAACATTTGTGATCCATGCACAATTTTTGATCTGCACCTTCTCTGTAACTGTAATGCTATTAGTTCCGTTTAGTTGATTGTCATATGTACCTAGGTAGAGTGCAAAGCTTCTGTTGCATGCTAACCAGTCAGCAGAGAGACAATATATGATTACAATCAATCCATTTACAGTCTACCGATACATAAGGGAATAACATTTAGTGCAAGGTAAAGCCAGCATAGTCAGATCATGGATAGTCCGAGGGCCATCACTAAAGTAGATAGTGGTTCAGCACTGCTCTCTGGTTATGGTAGGATGATTCAGTTGCCTGATAACAGCTGGAAAGAAACTGTCCCTGAATCTGGTGATGTGCGTTTCACACTTCTATACATTTGCCTGATGGGAGAGGAGATAAGAGGGAGTGGCCAGGGTGTGACTTGTCCTTGATTATGCTGCAGGCCTTGTTGAGGCAGCATAAGGTACTGTATAAATGGAGTCAATAGAAGGGAAGTTGGTTTGTGTGATAATCTGGGCTGCGCCCACAATTCGCTGTAATTTCTTGGATGGAGCTGTTTCCAAACCAAACTGTAATGCATCCTGATAAAATGCTTTCTATGGTGCATCTGTAGAAGTTGGTGAGACTACAATATATTGTAACTGTATATTCTGCACTCTGAATATTTTTCTCTTTGCACTGTTCTATTTGTGGATGGCTTGATTGTTGTTACGTGTAGTATGATCTGTCTGGATAACACAGACAAACTTTAGACTTTATCTCAGTTCACGTGACAATAATAAACCAGCAAATCTTTTCACTATAATTGACAATGTTAAATAATTGACAAGTTACAAAATAAAGGCCAATTGGGGAGTGGAAACGCTTAAAATTGGCAGTATTTTCACTCGTCTTCAACAGGGGACACAAGTTACGAGATAAAAGAGACCAGTCATTTGTTTAGAAATCTCTTTTTGCAGAGAGTGGTCATCCTCTGGCAATCTCTACCTTAGAGATTTGTGAAAGCAGGATCATTGGAAGTATTTAATGTGGTGGTAGTGAAAGATTGGGGTATTGAGAGCAATGAGGAATTGACACTGAACAGGAGTAGAGGCCCGAAGAACATCAGACATGGTCATATTGAATGGTGGGCAGGTTTGAGGACCAAATGGCTTACTTGGGAAGTTGATAACTGAGGAGAAACTGGCTTCTGTAAATTGTCTCTAGCTTGCGGGACAGAACTAATGAACGGGCGATTGTTAGTCTGTGCGGACTCAGTGGCCCAAAGGTCCTGTTTCCATACTCTATCACGAAAATACACCAAAACTAATCTCCACTGCCTGCATGTGATCCATATCCTTGTATTTCCTGCATCTCCATCAGCCTGTCCAAAACCTTCTTCAGCGCCATTACCATGTCCGCCTCTACCACCACTCCTGGTCGTGCATTCTAGGTCTCTCTGTGCAAAAAAACACTTGATCTGCACATCTCATTTACATTTTGCCCTCTGAAGCTGAACACTGTGCTCTATAGAGATGTGTGATATAGAACCGATTAGGGGCTGCCAACTGTGGTCAAGAAAAGCCATGGTTAAGTAATATGAAAGACATCAATTACACTTTCTCCCTGTCAAACAGGGGTGTAACGCTGAGGCTCTGTAAGGCGCTGGTCAGGCTGCATTTGGAATATTGCGAGCAATTTCGGGCACCGTATCTGAGGAAGGATGTGTTGGTTCTGGAGAGGGTCCAGAGGAGATTTACAAGAATGATCCCAGAAATAAACGGGTTAACATACGATGAGCGTTTGATGGCACTGGGCCTGCATTCGTTGGAGTTTAGAAGAATAAGGGAGAACCTCATTGAAACATACCAAATAGTGAAATACATGGATAGAATGGATGTGGAGAGGATGTGTCCACTGGTGGGAGAGTCTACAACTAGAGGTCATAGTCTCAATATTAAAAGACATTCATTTAGGAAGGAAATGAGGAGGAATGTATTTTGTCAGAGGGTGGTGAATCTTGGAATTATTTGCCACAGAATGCTGTGGAGGCCATCAATGGATATTTTTGAGGCATAGATAGATAGACTCTTGATTAGTATGTGTGTCAGGGGTTATGGGGAGAAGGCTGGAGACTGGGGTTAGGAGCGAGAGATAGATCAGCCATGATTGAATGGCAGAGTAGACTTGATGGGCTGAATGTTCTAATTCTGCTCCTATCACTAATGACCTGATGACTCAGTTGGCTTCCTCCATGTGCTCCAGTTTTGTCTCACATACCAAAGACATGCCAGTGAGTTAGTTGGACGTTTCAAATTATCCATACTGCAGCTGATTGAAAGGAGAATCAGAGGGAGCTGAGTGCAAGTTGTGAGAGAGCGGTGGAACAGTTTGGTGACATTGCATTGAAAACTAGCTTCGACTCAATGGGCCAAACGACCTTTCCCTCTGTCATTATTGGGTCAGAGATAATATTACTCATTGCCTCAGAGTGAAATATTGCTCATTGCCTACCATCACAAAACAACACTCTTTGTTGCGAACTCACCTTTTCTGGTCAGGTATGTTTTTCCAATTGCATAGTATGTTTTCCATAAATCCACACAGTCATTTTCTAACAAGCTCTTGAAATAATGGTTCATTTTTTCATTCTTGTCCCATTTCTCTTTGAAGGACTCAGCCACTGGATCATGCACTGTCCACTTTAGTTTGTCCTTGTCAAAACTAAATGCATATCTTCCGTCATAAGCCAACTTCAATATCCCTACATTGGGACTGCGATCGTTCACCTCACAACCAAACTGCCCTTGAACATAGTGATAATCTGAAAGAAAAACAAAATAATGATTTGATTAATTGTTATGACTCGGGTAATTTCTGAGCACCTGGGTCCAAGTAATTTATATATGTCGCAAGTAACAAAGGTCACAGCATAGATCCCTGCAGAACTCTACTGGTCACTGAACTACAGCCTGAATATTTGTCCTTCCGCTACACTCCTCTATCCTGGGGATTTATCCACCTTAATGCTCTTCAAGTTACCCCAACACCTCCTCTTGCTTAACTTCATAGTGCCCCTGCATGTTAGTATTCTCCACACTGATCTCTCTATTCTCCATGTCTTTCGTGGTGAAACCAAATGCAAAGTATTTGTTTTGTACCTCGCCTACATCCACAAACTCCAAGCACATAATCCATTCTATATCCTTGAGCAATCCCACCTTCTCCCTCGTGTTTTAAATATAGATAGAAAAAGATGTGGGACTTACTGCAATCCGACTCGCCAAAGCCACTTTGTGGTCTCTATTGGCCCCTGTAGTTTTAAGCTTTAGAGATACAGCGCAGAAACATGCCCTTCAGCCAACACTAGGGACCATTTACATTTATACCAAGCCAATTTACCTACATACCTGTATGTCTTTGGAGTGTGGGAGGAAACCGAAGATCTCGGAGAAACCCCCCACGGTCACGGGGAGAACGTACAAACTCCGTACAGGCAGCACCCGTAGTCAGGATCGAAGCCAGGTCTCCGATGCTGCATGCACTGTAAGGCAGCAACTCTACCGCTGCCCCACTGTGCCTCCCTCTACTCACCCACTTGAGTTATTCCCTCCTTTCTTTACATTCCTCAAAGCTCATGTCTGATTTCATCCTCCTGAACCTTGCATGCACTTTCTTTTTTTCTTTTTGACTAAAGTTACAACCGTTTTGGTTATGCAAGCTTCCCTTCCTTTGCCATCCTCCACCTTCATCCTCACTTGAACTGGTGATTAAATAACTCATACATAAATCATAGGAGTCACTGTATGTCTTTGGAGTATGGGAGGAAACCAAAGATCGCTGGTCAGCGCGGATTCATCTCTAAACTAAACTAAAAAACGTCAATATAACCCTAGGATTTTGGAAGAGAAACACAGTCAAGCTGTAGGTGCTGGAGTGGGCCAGCTGCTGCTGGGGGTCCTAATGTTGGCATTACCGTTTGCAAGTCATGATTTGTTATACTGGCACATTGCACATCGCTCAGCTACCTGTTGAGCATGTTTCCGAAAACCTCATACCCACCAGGTTGTTTGGAATTGGGCAGCCATTTGCTGGAGGAGGAGGGGTGGGGTGCGGGGGTTGAGATGACCCCATGAGTGGATTTGTTGGGTAAGGAATGACATTGATGCTTGTGGTGAGACTGGCTTGACCATGTCTCTGTGTCTCCAGATACAATCCCTACACATCTTAATGCCTGACTTAATCCATGTTCAGAGCTCCTCTTTTGGCCAATTTGCTTCACATTCTTTGTTGGTCCCATTCCGAATTACTTGTACTCGGGGTGCACGCGTAGCTCAGTTTTGATGCTGGTACATTTTGTTGACGTTTCCTTAGCCACCTTGGTGATTCATTCCCTCTGTCATTGAAATTCATTGTTTTGCATACCCAAGAGTCCCAGTCCTCTGGCTTCCCACTCTTCTTTGCTTTGTTGTACTTCTTCTCTTTTATTTTTATGCTGTCCTTGACTTCCCTTGTCAGCCATGGGCGCCTCTTACTCCCCTTAGAATGGAGCTGCTCAGCGGGTCAGGCAGCATCTGTGGAGAACGTCACTGGGGGAGCAGTGAGAGAGGGTCTTGCAGTTCTCCGCGTTGGGTAGAGGAGGAGAATCTCTTCAAAGTAGGCATCGCCCACAAGGAGATATCACCGTGGAGCAAGTCAAACAGGAAATTAGAAATGCGTGCAACCAAACAGGAAATTAGAAATGGGTGCAACAAACAGGAAATTAGAAATGCGTGCAACAAAGGTAAAACAGTTATAATGGGTGACTTCAATCTACATATAGATTGGGTGAATCAAACTGGCAGGGGTGCTGAGGAAGAGGATTTCTTGGAATGTATGCGGGATAGTTTTCTAAACCAACATGTAGAGGAGTTTTCTAAACCAAAGACGTACAGGTATGTAGGTTAATTGAGTGGGTAAAATGTAAAAATTCTCCCTAGTGCGTGTAGGATAGTGGTAATGTGCGGGGATCGCTGGGCGGTGCGGACTTGGTGGGCCGAAAAGACCTGTTTCCGCGCTGTATCTGAAATATGAAATAATAATAATATGAAAATATGTCCAATGGCAAATATTATGAATGGACAAGAGTGGTGCAGATAGATTTGGACAGCCTATTTTACAATTGCTGCTCAAGATAATTTAGAGATGCAGCGCGAAAACAGGTCCTTCAGTCCACAGAGTCCCCACCGACCAGTGATCCCCACCGACCAGTGATCCCCACCGACTAGGACACTAGCACTAGCCTACACACTAGGGACAAATTATAATCTTTACCAAAGTTAATTAACTTACAAACCTGTATGCCTTTGGAGTGTGTGAGGAAACCGGAGCACCCGGGGAAAACCCACACAGGTCACGGGGAGAACGTACAAACTCTGCACAGACAGCACCTGAGGCCAGGATCAACCCCAGGTCTCTGGCACTGTGAGGCAGCAACTCTACCGCGGCGCCACCATGCCCTTTAGGTTATCCTTTAAATATATCACACAACTTTTCTTTCAAATTCAGTCAATAAAAGTGAAGAGAATTGGTGAGGTATGCAAGGGATTTTAACAATAAGCCACCAACATTTCAATGATTTGTAAAATGCTGGAAACACAGCAGGTTCAACAGAATCGACGGTAAGAGAAACAGAATTAATGCTTCAGAATTGTGAAAATGTGTAAGTAGCATACAGGAGTGGGAGGTATGGTTGGGAATATCCCTGATAGGGTGTATCCCTCATAGGGTAATGTCATGTTGCTATGGTGATAAGCTGACGATTAAGCCATCAGCCAATGGTATTTTTGGATTTTATTTCACATTTCCAGGGTCTGCAGTTCTTAGATTAGAGACTCAGCATGGAAACGGGCCATTCGGCCCACCAAGTCCATGCCGACCATCAATCATCCATTCACACGAGTTTTATGTTATCCCAAAATAGACTCCAAATGTTGGAGTAACTCAGTGGAACAGGTAGAATCTCTGGATAGAGCGAATGTGTGACGTTTCCAGTTGAGACCCTTCCTCAGACAGGGGAGACACTCTGTCTGAAGAAGAGTCTCGACCCAAAAAGTCATCCATTCCTTCTAACCAGAGACGCTGCCTGTTCCACCGAGTTACTCCAGCTCTTTGTGCCTATATTCGCTATAAACCAGCATCTGCAGTTCCTTCCTACACATCTATGTTATCCCACTTTCTCACCCATTCTCAGCACAACAAGAGTAACTTACACAGCCCAATTAACCTACAAACCCTCACGTTTTCAAGATATGGGATGAAAGAAACCGGAACTCCTGGAGGAAATATGTGTGGTCACAGGGAGACGTGTAAACTCGCTCGAGTTCAGGATCAAACCTGGCACAGTGAGAAATTTACTGAGATTTTACTGAAATTTTAGATTTTTTAAATTTACATTGATCACAATCCAAATGTATTCAAATGAAAGGACTAACTTGCTGTTTCGTTTTCCCTCCGCATCCATTCATCGACTTGCCCTTTGATGATTCCATGGAAACCATTTTCAGAGACTGTATTTCTCACCCAGTAGCTCCTGTCAAATGCAGCCGCCATCCATTTCTGTCTTGGAATTGTAATAACCATGTTTTTGTCATAATACTGTATCTCACAACCGTCCAGAACTCCCACGGCACTGTATTCTGGTAGATGAGTACTCCCGTGGTTCAGGGTGTAGTAATAGATCAGAGTGTGAGGCCCTAGACATGAATCAAATAATACAATATTGTCAAATAATAGAAATTTCTATGGCCAAGAAAGGTTGGGAGAGAAATCTGCAAAACACCAACCAGACTCACTCTGCACTAAACATTATACACTTAACCTGTATCTGTACATTGTGAACGGCTTCATTGTGATCATGTATAGGCTTTTCGCTGTCTGGATAGCACACAGGAAACATTTTCACTGTATAACAGTACACGTGACATTAATAATAAATTAAACTAAGCTAAAATGTAGATAGGTGGGTCAAGGGTGGGTGGGGCATTTTGGTCGCATAGATAAGCTGGGCTGAAGGGCCTGTTTCTATGGTGTATGATTCTAAATGTCAAGTTTACTTCAATTAGTTTAGTTTAGTTTTAGCACACCGGGTGGTGCCATCAGCAGTGGCTGCCTCTCAGTCTGTCGGTCCTTTCTTATTTTTTGTTATTTTTAGTTTGTGTTAAAAGTGTGTTTTTAGTGTTCCTTGGTTTGGTTTATATGGGGGGTGGGGGTCGGGAAACCTGTATTCAATCTCTTGGAATACGATTTTTTCTGTATCATATCTCCGTCTGCACTACGGCCTAACATCTTGGAGTTGGTGGCCTTTCCTGGAGACCAGCGGGCGTTCGAAGCCGCGGGAGTCTGCGTCACTTTGCCATCGCAGAGCCTGCAATCTCTTTGCCGGGGATCGAAGCTCCAACTTTAACTTTGCGAAGCCCGCTGTCTCTGGTAAGAAGAGGCTGATTCAGGAGCTCCATGCCGCGGAGAGTTTCATCCACTGCGACACGGGAGCTTCAATCACCCCGACGCAGGAGCTTCAATCGTCAGCTGCAAGGCATTGATCACCCCGACTGCAGATCGTTCGACTGCCCCGACCGCAGGGGAACAAAGAGGAAGAAGTTTGCACAATATTGCCTTCCATCACAGTGAGGAATGTGCAATCCTCTGTGGTGGATGTTTATGTTAAACTTTAAGTGGTTGTGTGTCTCGTTGCTTTTCACTTCGTATGGCTGTCTGGTAAATCAAATTCCACTGTATCTTAATTGGTACATGTGACAATAAATTGACCTTGTAACCTTGGGTTTGAACCACCAGGTGGCGCCAGCAATGGCTTCTTCACCAACAGTCTGTCTGTCCTTTTCTTCTTTGTCCCTGCTTAGTTTGTGTTAAATGTATGTTTTTTAGTGTTCTTTTGCTTGTTTAATGTGGGGGGTGAGGGGGGGGGGGGGGGAGGGGAGTTTGGGGAAGCTTTTTCAATTTTCTTACCTCGACGGAGATGCAATTTTTTTTCTGCATCATATCACCGTCCGCACTGCGGCCTAACATTGAGGAGTTGGCGGCCTTTGCTGGAGATCGGCCGGGAGCTCCATCGTGGGAGCCCGTGGACCAGTTAGTCTGACATCAGTGGTGGGGAAGATGCTGGAGTCAATTATAAAAGACGAAATTGCTGAGCATTTGGATAGCGGTAACAGGATCATTCCGAGTCAGCATGGATTTACGAATGGGAAATCATGCTTGACAAATCTACTGGAATTTTTTGAGGATGTAACTAGGAAAATTGACAGGGGAGAGTCAGTGGATGTGGTGTACCTCGACTTTCAGAAAGCCTTCGACAAGGTCCCACATAGGAAATTAGTGGGCAAAATTAGAGCACATGGTATTGGGGGTAGGGTACTGACATGGATAGAAAATTGGTTGACAGACAGAAAGCAAAGTGTGGGGATAAATGGGTCCCTTTCGGAATGGCAGGCAGTGACCAGTGGGGTACCGCAAGGTTCGGTGCTGGGACCCCAGCTATTTACGATATACATTAATGACTTAGATGAAGGGATTAAAAGTACCATTAGCAAATTTGCAGATGATACTAAGCTGGGGGGTAGTGTGAATTGTGAGGAAGATGCAATAAGGCTGCAGGGTGACTTGGACCGGTTGTGTGAGTGGGCGGATACATGGCAGATGCAGTTTAATGTAGATAAGTGTGAGGTTATTCACTTTGGAAGTAAGAATAGAAAGGCAGATTATTATCTGAATGGTGTCAAGTTAGGAAGAGGGGATGTTCAACGAGATCTGGGTGTCCTAGTGCATCAGTCACTGAAAGGAAGCATGCAGGTACAGCAGGCAGTGAAGAAAGCCAATGGAATGTTGGCCTTCGTAACAAGAGGAGTTGAGTATAGGAGCAAAGAGGTCCTTCTACAGTTGTACCGGGCCCTGGTTAGACCGCACCTGGAGTACTGTGTGCAGTTTTGGTCTCCAAATTTGAGGAAGGATATTCTTGCTATTGAGGGCGTGCAGCGTAGGTTCACTATGTTGATTCCCGGAATGGCGGGACTGTCGTATGTTGAAAGGCTGGAGCAATTAGGCTTGTATACACTGGAATTTAGAAGGATGAGGGGGGATCTTATTGAAACGTATAAGATAATTAGGGGATTGGACCCATTAGAGGCAGGAAACATGTTCCCAATGTTGGGGGAGTCCAGAACAAGGGGCCACAGTTTAAGAATAAGGGGTGGGCCATTTAGAACGGAGTTGAGGAAGAACTTTTTCAGTCAGAGGGTGGTGAAGGTGTGGAATTCTCTGCCTCAGAAGGCAGTGGAGGCCAGTTCGTTGGATGCTTTCAAGAGAGAGCTGGATAGAGCTCTTAAGGATAGCGGAGTGAGGGGTATGGGGAGAAGGCGGGAACGAGGTACTGATTGAGAGTGATCAGCCATGATCGCATTGAATGGCGGTGCTGGCTCGAAGGGCTGAATGGCCTACTCCTGCACCTATTGTCTATTGTCTATTGTCTATTAACATCACGGAGCCCGCAATCCCTTTGCCAGGGATCGACCTCGGAGCTCCACCGTGGGTGCATGTGGATTCTAACAACGTGGAGCTTGCGGTCCCTGGTCAGAGACCGACTCGGGGAACTCCAAGCTGCAGGAGCTTTCGACCGCCTCGACGCAGGAGCTTCAACCGCCGGCCGCTGGAGCTTTAATCGCCCCGACTGCGGGTGGTTCAACTGCCCCGACCGCGGGAGAATAAAGAGGAAAGAGATTAGACTTTATTGCCTTCCATCACAGTGAGAAACGTGGGGAATCCACTCTGGTGGATGTTTACATGAACTTTTATGTAGTTGTGTGTCTTGTTGCTTTTTTCAGTATGGCTGTTTGGTAATTCGAACTTCACTGTATCTTAATTGGTACATGTGACAATAAACTGACCTTGAAACCTTGAAACCTTGAACCTTGAGATACAGCGCGGAAGCAGGCCCTTCAGTCCAACGAGTCCGTACTGATCCCTGCACATTAACACTATCCCACACACAAAGGACCATTTACATTTATATCAAGCCAACCCTATTTGTCTTTGGAGTGTGGGAAGAAACCGCGGATCTTGGAGAAAACCCACGCAGGTCACGGGGAGAATGTAGAAACTCCGTAGAGACCGCGCCAGGTTGTGTAGGAAAATAACTGCAGATGCTGGAACAAATCGAAGGTATCGAGGTGAGATTGTGATACCAGTGCCCATAGTCAGGATTGGACCCGGGCCTCTGGCGCTTTAAGGCAACAACTCTATCGCTGCCCCACCTGCCCATACTGATCAACATTTGGAAATATGATATTCAGATATTCCACCCGCAAAGGCAAGTCACGCCAGTTATTTGGTTCACAATATATTACTCCGTGTGTCGTTAAATAGTAAAATCTAGGGGTAGGTATTGCAAATATTACGAGGATTAAAAGAGAACGGGTACCAAAATGGTTAGCAAGGACTTGGTGGGTCAAAGAGCTTGTTTCTGTGCTGCACTCTCCACATCTCAATTAGTTGCACCACATCATGTTTATGTCATAACCTTCAGTCGATTAGTCTAATCAGGGTGACAAAGTGGCACTCTGGTAGAGTTGCTGCCTTACAGCACCAGAGACCCAGGTTCAATCCTGACCATGGGTGCTGTCTGCATGGAGATTTAATGTTCTACCGTAACTGCGTGGGTTTTCCCTGGGTGCTCCAGTTTCCTCCCACACTCCAAAGACATACATGTTTGTAGGTTAATTGACTTTGGTAAAGATTATAAATTGTCCCTCGTGTGTACACGGATTGCTGGGTAGCATGGACTCTGAGTTGAAGGGTCCATTTCTGCGTTGTATCTCTAAATCGTCATGAGCAGCAATTATAAAACAGGTTGTCCAAATCGGTTTGCACCACGCCAGTACATCAATAGCAGACTGTAAAAATACCAATGTAACATTTACTTTCTGCTTCCTGATGACCTTCTGATAGCTCACCACATTGCCCTTTGTCAGAGCGTTCCCCTGTCATCTCACTGGAGAGGCCCCACATTCATACTTCCTCAAATACCACAGATTTCCTGCTAAACTAGTTTCTCAACTGTTTACTCTCACTGTCTGCCCTTGTGAACATGCAGAGATAAACATCACACAAAAACAGCAGGATTGAACAACTCATTATCAACCTTGAGCACAAATTGCTAAAGTAACTCAGCGGGTCAGGCAACATGTCTCTGGGGAAAAAGGCTGGATGACGTTTTGGGTCGAGACCCAATTTCAGACTCAAGAAGGGTCAGTCTGAAGAAGGGTCCCAACCTTAAAATAAACTGAATCGTGCAGCATACAAACAGGACCTTTTGCCCCATCTTGTCTACACTTGTCCACACAACAACGCTGACTGTGTTGCTTATCTACACTTACATGAATTATGCCCTTATCCCTCCCTGTCTTTCCTACCAAAAGTCCAAATGCTTTATAGACATAGTGATTATATCTGCCTCCACCAACTTCCCTGCAGCTCATTCCAAGTAACAACTGCGGTGAAAAATCTCTATCTTATCTATACCCCTAAGATAGACACAAAATGCTGGAGTAACTCAGCAGGGCAGGCAGCGTCTCTGGAGAGAAGGAATGGATGATGTTTGGAAACGTCACCCATTCCTTCCCTCCAGAGATACTGCCTGTCCGGCTGAGTTACTCCAACAATTTGTGTCAGTTTAAACCAGCATCTGCCATTCCTTCTTAGACAGGAGGCAAAGGGTGTCAGGTAAGGAGATAAGATGAGCGAAATCTAAAGCCAGAGGAAGGGCCATAGGTGGAAGGAGACAGGTGGGAGGAGAAAGATGGGGATGGAAGTACAATGAGAGAATTGTGGAGGGGGGGCGCGTAAACAAATGGAAAAGGAATGGAGTGACTGGGAGGGTGGGAGGTAGTGGGAGAAATAGGTGCACACCAGGGTAGACAGGAAAGAGCGGAAGTGGGAGGAAGGGTTGGGGTGGGGGCGGGAGAGGGAGAGGGGAGGAAGGAGAGGGTATTGGCTCAAATTGAAAAATTCAATGTTCATATCATTGGACTGTAAGCTATCCAAGTAGAATATGGAGTTCTGTTCCTCCAGATTGCATGTGCCCTCACTCTGGCAATGGAAGCTAAAGACAGAAAGTTCGGTCTGGTAATGGGAAGGAGAGTTAAAAGGTCTAACAGCTGGGAGTTCCAGCAGGCATTGACAGACAGAATGCAAGTGCTTTTTTAAATGGTCGTCTAGTCTATGCCGATGCAAAAGAGGCTACTTTGGGACACAGAAAGTGGTAGGTGCCTGGAACACACTCCTAGTGAATGCCAATACTACAGCACAAATTTTGTGGATTAGCAGACACACACACACATGAGCAGGCAGGAAATAGAGGGGTATAGACCACATGGTGATGTGGAATTAATTTAAACAGGCATCACAGTCGGCCTAGATCTCATGGGCGAAGAAGGGTCTGGACCCGAAACGTCACCCATTCCTTCTCTCCAGAGATGCTGCCTGGCCCACTGAGTTACTCCAGCTTTTTGTGTCTTTCTTTGGTTATCAGCAGTTCCTTCCTCTACATCCTGCCTTGTGCAGCATTGTTCTGTGTTTACAAATAGATTGTAAACCTAACCCCTCATTTCTTCCCCTCCCCTGTGCCCCATCTTAACTTGCATCTACCTCTGCCTTCCCCCGTCACCTTTATCCATTCCTCTATTTTCACAATTCACCACTCGTTAATCCCTTTTCTTCTCTGGCCTTTGTCCAACCATTTGCCTGTCGGAAAACCCTCTCTACAACATTTTAGTTTAGTTTATTGTCATGTGTAACGAGGTACAGCGAAAAACTTTTGTTGCGTGCTAACCAGCCAGCGTAAAGACAATACACGATTACAATGAAACCGCTAAAGGTGTAGAGATACATGATGAGGGAACAACATTTAGTGCAAGGTAAAGCCAGTAAAGTCCGATCAAAGAAAGTCCGAGGGTCACCAATGAGGCAGATAGTTCAGGGCTGCTCTCTCGTTGTGGTATCTATCACCTATCATCTGCCATACTTTGTCCTGCCCCTCCTCTCTTCCAGCTTTATTTGCCCCACAATCAGTCTGAAAAATGATCCCGACCCGAATCATCACCATCCCACGTTCTCCAGTAGTGCTGCCTGTCCCACTGAGTCATTCGAGCACTGTTTCTTTTTTTTGTTAACCAGCATCTTCAGTTCCTCGTTTCTTCTTTTTCCTCCTTCCCAGTCCTGAAGGGTCTCTGGCCTGAAACATTAGCTCTGCTTTCCTTCCCACAGATGTGGCCTGACCTGCTGCATATTGCCAACATTTTCTGCATTTTTATTACTATTCCTGCATGCATTAATGAATTAGTATCATTTACAACTCTGCAAACTATGAACATTTTGGCATGCAGTGAGCAGTGAACTCAGTGAGCCAGGCAGCACCTGTGGATGGAATGGACAGGTAACATTTTCAGTCAGGACCCGTCTTCAGTAGTTTAACTAGCCGCTTGCAATACATCGGTAATCTTATTGGTTTTTAGGTTAGTTACAGCATGGAAACAGGCCCTTCGGCCCACTGAGTCCATGCTGACCATTGATCTCCCATTCACACTAGTCTTTCCACCTTCTCATCCATTACTTACACACCAGGGGCATTTTACATAGGCCATTTAACCTACAAACCTGCATGTCTTTGGGGTGTGGGAGGAAACCGGATCACCCGGAGGAAACCTACATGGTCAGAGGGAAAACGTGCAAACTCCACAGATGGACCCGAGGTCAGGATTCAACCTGGGTCTCTGGCGCTATGAGGCAGCAACTCTACCATTGCACCACTGTGCTGTACTTCACAAAACCCATTAACCAGCTCATCACAGGTTAATGGCAAAAAAAATAATCAAAGGAGCATTGGCAGTCATGTGTGACACTGTTCCATGGTTATGGAAAATAAGTTGGGGACAGGGGGGGTAGGACTGATGAATGAAAGAATGAAGGAATTATATTTTATTGGCACTTGTACCTAGGGTACCTGGGTATAGTGAAATGCTTTGTTTTCCATACAACCTCGGCTTATCCTTGACCGGACTTTGCTGGCTTCACCTTGCACTAAACATTATTCCCTTATCATGTATCTCTACACTGCAAATGCATTGATTGCAATCACGTGTTGTCTTTCTACTGACTGGTTAGCACGCAACAAAAAGCTTTTCACTGTACATCGGTACACGTGACAATAAACTAAAGTGAACATGGGCAGTACACAAGCGTCGCCATGTGTTGGCGCAGACAAAGTTACAAAAGTACCGAACGATCCTATCCACTGCCTGCTGCCGCACATGGCAGCAGACCCCATCCCCACAGTTCCCCCTTCGTTCTCAGTGGCGCTCCCACCCCCACAGTTCCCCCTTTGTTCTCGTCCCCCCCCCCCAAATGAGATAACCTCCCTGTGCTGAATGCCCTACTTCTACAATGTTCTAAGTATAAGATTAGATTAAGCTTTGCTCACTTTTGGACTTGGTACCTGCAAACCTTTATTTGTTGTTCTCTTTGAATAAAAACATTCTTGGGTGTTCCTGTCTGAACAAACTAAAATGTGTTTGTCTCTCTGTAACATTTGAATTCTGGTATCATGCTCACCAATCTTTATTAACATGGAAACAGGCCTTCCTGCCCACTCAGTCTGCGCTGACCATCAATCACCCATACACTAGTTCTATGTTCTCCCTGTTTCACATCCTGCACAGTAGGGGCAATTTCCAGAGGCCAATAAACCCACAAATCTTTGGAATGTGGGAGGAAACCGGAGCACCCAGAGGAAACCCGAATGGTCACAG
This sequence comes from Rhinoraja longicauda, assembly GCF_053455715.1. NCBI lineage: Eukaryota > Metazoa > Chordata > Chondrichthyes > Rajiformes > Arhynchobatidae > Rhinoraja > Rhinoraja longicauda. The sequence continues at coordinate 31,634,604 of NC_135971.1, forward strand.
GGAGAACGTATAAACTCCATACAAACAGAACCCATTGTCAGGACCCTTCTTGTATTTGGGGACGGAAGAACTGCAGATGCTGAATTACACCAAAGTTAGAGACGAAATGCTGGAGTAACTCAGCGGAGCAGGCAGCATCTCTGGATAGGAGGAATATACATTCATGTATCTACCCCACTTCCTTTATGTATTAATTTTTTGTAATCGGAGCAGTCTGCAAAACTCTCCATAGACATAAACAAGTGTTTATTTGGATTGCTGAGCATTAAACTCTAGTCCCCTGCAATGAAATGATAATTTAGCATTTTACAAATCAATACATTGAGGGCCCTGTTTTCAATGATATGTGCATCCCATTATTTAGAATGCCCCTTCGCGTACTCTTACACTTTCGAAGCATTATCCACACATAGAGTCACAGAGACACACAAACAGACCCTTCAGCCACCAGAGTCCATTCTGACCATGATGCACTCACTTCATACCATTCCATCCCACTATTGAATGGATCTACAGGAGGTGCTGCCTCAGAAAGACAGCTAATATCATCAGAGACCCACACCACCCTGGCCATACTCTCAGGGCCGGCCACCCTGGACCGGGAATTTGCCCGGAAGATCTGGTCCATCCATCATGGGACGATTTCCTGATCGCTGTGGACCGAGGATAGAGGACCCAACTGGAAGGCCCGGCTCGCCCACCCAGAGTGGAAGGAGTCAGATGGATGGCTTATAGGCAGACTGCCTGCAGGAGGGAGTGCACTGCACCTACGGTGGAGTGGGCACTGGAGGTTCTGCAGCAGCCTGGGGCTTGGCTGTTCCAGACGCCGCTCCAAGAGGCAGGGCGCATGGACCAGTTGTGCCCTGCAGCAGTAGAGGACACCACAGCTTCGCTTGGCCAGGCTGACCCTGTAACAACGCTGGGACAATGGGCCTCATGGTCAGGGCAAGAACCCTGTTACTACTTACAACAACTGGGACTTGAAAATGGCACCAAAAACTGGTGACACTGTATACTGTCTCAGCGTATTACTGCTATACACTTGTACTGTATCTGAGATGCTTATCTAAGATGTATCTAAGGGCTTATCTATAGTGATACTTGTACTAAACTGTATACAAAAATGAATTTCACTGTTCCTTGGCACATGCCACAAATAAAATACCAATGAACCAATGAACTACCTTTGAGGTTAGAGAGTCTGAGAACTGTGAGCTCCAGCAGCTTTTTGTCACCAGCAGCAGGCTTTTAAACACTGCACAACACTAACCACAACCTTACCTCAACAACTCTGATCTGCCATGGACTTTATTTTGGTTGCAGTAAGGACATTTTGTTTTTGCACTATTATGGTCTGGTTACCTGGTATTACTAATATTAATTTATTCCATCACGGACTGGTGTATATTCAATATGTGCATAAGAATTTCATTGTTCCATTGCCAGTATAATGACAATTAAATTCTCTTTACTTTCGACCAACCCATTCTTATTCTTCCCAAATTCCCATCATCTCTCACCAGATTCTATCATTACCTACAAATGACAGTCAATTTACATTGTGGAGACAAGGAATGACAAATGTTGGTTTACAAAGAAAGAGACACACAGTGCTGGAGCAACATAGCGGGTAAAGCAGCATCACTGGAGATCATGGATATGTGATGATGGATAGATGTTACGGGTCAAGATCCCTTCTTCAGTCTGTAGACCCTACCCATGTTCTCCGGAGATGCTGCCTGGCCGGCTGAGTTACTCCAGCACTTAGCGATGGATACAAAATGCTGGAGTAACTCAGCGGGACAGGCAGCATCTCTGGAGAGAAGTAATGGGTGATGTTTCATGTCTAGCCCTTCTTCAGACTTTGTCATCATTGTGCTAACTTGCTCCATCCCATTCACTCATCATCTTTCTGATTGAAAAATATTCATACCTTAAATTCTGAGGAGCTGCAATTAAATATCTAAGACCAACAGCTCTTTCATTCAAAGCATATCTTGCATTCATTTGTTCTGATATCTCTCTATACCACTATCTGTACCTCTCATTTCGCTTTCCCCTGATTATCAGTCTGAAGAAGGGTCTTGCCCCGAAACGTTACCTACTCCTTTTCTCCAGAGTCGCTGTCTGACTCGCTGAGTTACTCCAGCTTTTTTTGTCCATCTTTGGTTCAAACCAGCATCTGCAGTTCCTTCCTACACAGCTCCTCCCCCTGCATTTTTCCCCATATACTGTGTTTTAAATGTCTATGTCTGTTTCTCCGACACCAAAATATGTGTGTGTGTGTGTGTGTGTGTGTGTGTATATGTGTGCGCGCGCATGTGCGTGTACGTGCGTGTGTGTGTATACACATACACATACACAGAGAAATGGAACAAAGATTTTTACTTCGAGCAGGATAACAGGTCTGTACACACAATACACAAAGAAAATACGCAATAAAACCAACAAAAATAAAATCAATATATTACTAACCTCAATACTGATACAAACAAAATCTCAGTCCTCGGTGCAACCAAAGACAGTCCATAGAATTTCACAGTTGAGGTTGGTGTTGTGTAGTGTTCAAGTGCGTGATGGTTGTTGGGAAGAAGCTATTCTTGAACCTGGAGGTCATGGTTTTCAAACACCTATACTTTCTTCCCCATCGTAGGAGGTAATGAGAGCGTGGCTAGGGTGATGATGTTGGCTACCTTTTTGAGGCACCGTCTCGTATAGATCCCTTCGATGGAGGGGAGGTCAGTCTCCATGATGAATGGGGCAGTGTAACTTCCTGATTATTCACAAATATAAGTACTTCATCTGAAGAGCAGGCCTAAGTTGTAGAATTGCTCCCTAAATATCCCGACCTCTTATTCTGCCTTCACGATGCACCTTAAATGTTTATTTTGCTCATTGTCATGTAATGCCATGACACTGCTCAAAGTAAAATTTTACAAAAAATGTGCTTACAAATCTCATTGTATTATTTTCCCACATTGGAACTGCTATAAATATGTTATTCTTTATATCTCTGTCTGTTTCTCCTTTCACCAATTTAGATTATTACCATCGAAGGATAATGTCATTGTTTCGTATGGCTCCATAGATGCGTGCTTGAATGTGATTGCAAGATTATTAAATTCTTCCCATATTGAACAATGAACTACACTAAACTCAACTATGAATAATTAACAAAATAAAGACAAATTGTTGGAGTAACTCAGCAGATCAGGCGTCATCGCTGGTGAGCATGGGAAGGTAATGTGTCAAGTTGGACCTTGCAGACCAATGGACTGTCTTTGGCTGAACTAGGTATTCAAGGTGTATTTGCATAAGTATTGGAATTATCAATTTACTGAACTTTTAGTATGTTATCTGTTTGTATTGTCTTACAGGTCTGCTATGCTGCTGCAAGCATTTCATTGTTTTGTAGTCATAACATGACAATTGAACACTCTTGACTCTCTCTCCTTCTTGATACTCTTGTGGAGTGTGAACAAACATAACACAAGCTAAAGGGTGCCATTCATCCTTTGTCCCCAATCACTGATATTCTATAAGATCATAACTGATCCTGTAGCAGAACACCATTTTTCCGAACTAAGCTACGATTCCTTTTGTATCCAAGCATCTTCCTATCCCTGCCTCAAGCACCTGATTGACTGAATGCCCACAGCCTTCTTGGGCAGAGAATTTGAAAGACTAATTACCCTCTGGGTGAAAAGATCTCATCTCATTACTACACTGAATTCAGTGATTCATTGATATTTATTTTCACATGCACCTAGGTACAGCGAAATGCTTTGTTTCACATACAACTCGGTAAAATCATATGGCAGACCTAACCGCGGCAATACACAATTGTCACCGTGTTTTGGTGCCATAAGAATGTTTGAACCCTTATTTTTAAACTGTGAATTTTGGTTCCAGCCACACCAGTCTGGGGAGAAAAAAAGAGCATCCCTCATGTTCATGAGCACTTGGTACTAACTATTCGTAACTTCAAAAGTCATAGGAGCAGAATTAGGTTGTTCAGCCCATCGAGTCTACGCCACCATTTATTAATGGCTGACCTATCATTCCCTCTCAACTCCATTATCCTATCTTCTCCCTGTGACCTTTGACATTCTTACTAATCTGGCAGCACAGTGGCGCAGCGGTAGTGTTGCTGCCTTACAGCACATGCAGCGCTGGAGACCCGGGTTCGATCCCAACTACAGCTGCTGTCTGTACGGAGTTTGTACGTTTTCTCCGTGACCTCGTGGGTTTTCTCCGAGTTCTTCGGTTTCCTCCCACACTCCAAAGAGGTGCAGGTTTGTAGGTTAATTGCCTTTGTACAAGTGTAAATGTTCCCCAGTGTGCGTTAATGCGCGGGGATTGCTGGTCAGCACAGACTCGTAGGGCCGAAGGGCCTTTTCCGTGTTGTTTTTCTAAACTAAAAACTAAACCTAACTAATCAAACATTTGTCAATCTCCACTTTGACATACCCAATGACTTGGCCTCTACAGCCACCAGTGGCAATTAATCCCACAGATTCACCACCCTCTGACTAAAGAAATTCTTCCTTATCTCCTTTCTATTTTAACTTCCACTTTTGCATTACTTTGATATTATAAATGGCCAAAGGAGGGGGGGGGGGTACGTTTGAGTGTGCAGGGAGACCATTATTAGAAAAGGCAAAATGTACTGGAGTAACTCAAAGGATCAGGCCGCATCCCTGGAGAACATGGACGGGTGACATGTAGGGCTGGGACATTATTCGGTTTTGCTAAATGCATTCAGACACCCGTGTCAAATTGGTTCCAATATGATAATTTAGTGTGGCAGAAGGAATGGCAGATGCTGTGTGAGGAAGGGCGATACCACATGCGATATCTACTATAATTATTCCAAGTAGAAACGTGACTGTGTTAATCAGTGCAGATCATCAGCACAAGAAAATAGGAGCTGGAGACGGCCACTCTGCCCCTTAAGCATGAACCATCATTCAATATGATCACAGTTAATTTATCCAAAGCTTTCTTCCTCTCTCTCTGCCAGTTTACCACAGCCCTTAGTTCCCAGTTCATCAAATATTTACCTGCCTCCAGAATGCTGCCTGGATTAGAGGGTATTACCTCGAAGTGTGGGTTGGACATGATCAGAACCAGGAAGTGAATGTTTATCTACTTTCCACTACCCATCCATTCCTCCTGACTCCCTTCTATTGACTCTGTTTACACCTCCCGCTGCCTCAGCAAGGCCAGAAACATAATCATGGATGAATCATAACCTGGCCACTCCCTCTTCTCCACTCTCCCTTCAGGCAATAGGTACAGAAGTGTGAAAACGCACCCCACCAGATTCAGGGACAGTTTCATCCCAGCTATTAACAGGTAACTGAGTCATCCTACCACAACCAGAGAGCAGTGCTGAACTACTATCTACCTCTTTGGTGACCCTCGGACTATCCTTGATCAGACTTTACTGGCTTTACCTTGCACTAAACATTATTTCCTTATTATGCATCTATACACTGTGATTGGATTGATTGTAATCATATATTTTCTTTCTGTTGACTGGTTTGCATGCAACAAATGTTTTTCACTGTACCTCAGTGCACATGACCATAAACTAAACTGGAAACTGGAATTCTATTGTCAGGGAAGAGATTTAACAAGAACCCAATGGGAAACTAATCTGCCAGAGAAAGTAGCTGAGGCAGATACAGTAACAACATTTAAAAGACATTCGGGCAGATACATGCATAGTTTAGATCAGTTTATTGTCACGTGTACCTAATCAAGAATCAAGTGTTTCATTATCATGTGTTCCAGACAGAACAATAAAAATTTTACTTTCAGCAACACTATATATATATATATATATATATATATGGTGTGCAGTGAAAGAATATATATAAAAAGGAATGTTTGAGAACGAAATCAGCTTATATATATTCTTTCACTGCACACTATATATATATATGTGAAAAAATACATATAAAAAAGGAATGTTTGAGAACAAAATCAGCTTAATGCGGGCAAATTGGAGTAGCTTAGATGGGGCATCTTGGTCAGCATGGATGAGTTTGGCCGAGGTGCACGTTTTCCTGCTGCATGACTCAAAGTAAATGTGAAAAGATGGGGAAATGTTCGTAAAACTAAGGTTTCACTTCCCCTCTTACCAATAACAAGTGCACGTTACAGGAGTAGAATTAGGCCATTCGGCCCATCGAGTCCACGACACCATTTGATCATGACTGATCTTTGCCTCCTAATCCCATTTTCCTGCCTTCACCTCCATAACCCTTGACACCCATTCTAATCAAGAATTTGTCAATCGCTGCCTTAAAAATATCTACCAACTTGGCCTCCACAGCCCAGCGGCAATTAGTTCCACAGATTAACTACCCTCTGACTAAAGAGGTTCCTCCTCACCTTCTTTCTAAAAGAGCACCCTTTAATTCTGAGGCAATGACCTCTGGTCCTAGACTCTCCCACCAGTGGAAACATCCTTTCCACATCCACTCCATCTGTGTTTTTCATTATTCTGTAAGGTTCAATGAGGTTCCTCCCTCAACCTTCTCAACTCCAGCGAGTAGAGGCCCAGTGTTGCCAAACGATCATCATATGTTAACCCACTCACTCATTCATGGAATCATTCTTGTAAACCTCCTCTGGACCCTCTCCAGAGCCAGCACATCCTTCCTCAGATTGGGGGCCCAAATTTGCACACAGCGCTTTTAGAGCCACAGAATGACATCTCTGTTTTTGTATTCCAGTTCCCTTGACATAAATACTAGCATCGAAATTGCATTCCTGACTACTGATTCAATTTGCAAATTCACTTTTTGGGTGCCCTGCACCAGCACCCCCATGTCACTGTGCGCCTCCGATTTCTAGATTACTTCTCAATTTGGAAAATAATCTGCGCCTTTATTCTTATTACCAAAATGCATAACTCCACACTTTGCAATACTGAATGTCATCTGCCACTTCTCTGCCCACTCTCCTAATCTGTCCAAGTCCTTGCTTCCTCTGCATTGCCTAAAATAGGTGCCATCTATTTTATGATCATCTGCAAATTTGGTCACAAAACCTTCAATCCCCTTATCCAGATCATTTAAACACAACGTAAACGTGACGACTGCACGTTTGGAGTTATCGCTCAGTCAATAACAAAATGCAGAGTGTGTGTTGATCTTTTACTGATTTTGCATCTGTAGTTCCTTCTTACACAAAGGAAACCGGGTATGGTGCAAATCAAAGCAGAAAATCTAGTCTGGAATGTCCTGAAACAGGGTGATTAAACCCTTTTAACGTTCGCATGAACCTCAGGCTGAATGTGTAATGCGCGCTTTTTAAACCGAGTCGCCTCCTGTCCAGATTGAGAAAAAGTCAAGAAACTTTAGCCAGTAGCGAATAAAACGAGAATCGTTAACTTACCGGCTAGAGCCCCTTGTACGCGGAAGAAACTCAGCAAGAGGAACAGAACCATTCCGCGCACGGCCTCTTACAGTCAAGTGCAGCGACTGAGCCAAACCTCACCAACAGTCCATCAAAGCAGGACCTCACCATGCAATCAGAGTAAAAATAACACTCATCGTCACCGGTTGTCGAGCGAGGTCATTGGACCAGCACGAACAATTCACTGCAATGGAGAGACGAGGAGGTGCAGATGCCGATTTACAATAAAGAAAGACACTGGTAAAACTCAGAACCATAGAAATATAGAAAATAGGTGCAGGAGTAGGCCATTCGGCCCTTCGAGCCAGCACCGCCATTCAATATGATCATGGGTGATCATCCAGCTCAGTATCCTGTACCTCCCTTCTCTCCATACCCTCTGATCCCTTTAGCCACAAGGGCCACATCTAACTCCCTCTTAAATATATCCAATGAACTGGCCTCAACTACCTTCTGTGGCAGGGAATTCCACAGACTCACCACTCTCTGTGTGAAAAAAAACTTTCTCATCTCGGTCGTAAAAGACCTCCCTTATCCTTAAACTTGATGCTTTCAAGAGAGAGCTGGATAGAGCTCTTAAGGATAGCGGAGTGAGGGGGTATGGGGAGAAGGCAGGAACGGGGTACTGATTGAGAGTGATCAGCCATGATCGCATTGAATGGCGGTGCTGGCTCGAAGGGCTGAATGGCCTACTCCTGCACCTATTGTCTATTGTCTATTGTCTGTTGACCCCTTGTTCTGAACTTCCCCAACATCGGGAACAATCTTCCTGCATCTAGCCTGTCCAACCCCTTAAGAATTTTGTAAGTTTCTATAAGATCCAAACTCAGCAGGCAGGTAGCAACTCCGGAGAGCATGGATAAGCGACGATAGACACAAAGTGCTGGACTAACTCAACGGGTCGAGCTGCATCTCCGGAGAAAAGGGATAGGTGACGGCAGATGGGGGAGATAGCTGGAAGCGAGGTGGAGGCAGGACGAAGCCTGGCAAGTGATAGATGGATACAAGTGAAGGGAAGTTGATTTAATCGGTAGATCATCGGGCAATGGCCAGAGATGAAAATACAAAATGTCTGAGGCAAGGATACAATAATTGCAAATTGCGAACCCTGAGCAAGAAATCAACGTGAAGCACCTGTCTTTATTCCCCCCCCCAACTCGACTCCATCCAAGGATCCCAACGGTCTTTTCAGGGGGGGGAGAGAGGTCATTTGCACCTCCTCATCGACTGTATCCGCTTTTCCAGGTGGCAACCTTTCTACATCGGCGAGACCAAGCCAGGCTGGGCGATTTATTTCGCCTCCGCTCAGTCTGCCTAAACCTACCTGGTCTCCCGGTTGCTAAACACTTTAACTCCCCCTCCTATTCCCACACTGACCATTTTGTCCTGGGCTTCCATTGTCAAAGTGAGGCCCAGCGCAAATTGGAGGAACAGCAAGTCATATTTCGCTTGGGCAGCTTTCACCCCAGCGGTACGAACATTGACTTCTCTAACTTCAAGTAACGCTTGCTTTCCCTCTCTCTCTCTCTCCATCCCTACCCCTTCCCAGTTCTCCCACCAGTCTTACTGTCTCCGACGACATTTTATCTCTGTCTGCTTTGTTGTTACCTTCTCCCAGCTAACAATGATCTATTCTACATTTTCCCTGATCACCATTCCCGTTGTCCAATTTTCACACCTAACACTTCCTTATCTGTGTATCTCCCTCTTCCCTGACAGTCTGAAGAAGGCTCTCGACTCTAAATGTCACCATTCCTTCTCTCCAGAGATATTGCCTGCCCTGCTGAGTAACTCCAGCATTTTGTGTCTATCTTCGGTTCCATCCTACACATTTCATTTTCATCCATAACCTTTATTAACCCAGCTGCCAATTAACCCCATCCTCTCCCCACCTTTAGTTCCCTATCACTTGCCGGGCTTTGTCTCTCCCCCCCCCATCTCCCTTCCAGCTTCCTATCCCCACTATAGTCAGTCTAAAGTATGATCCCAATCTGAAACAGTGTCTATCAATGTGCTCCAGAGATGTTGCCTGACCTGCTGAGTTACTCCAGCACTTTGTTTTTTTTCGCACGCTATAGCGAATGGAATAGATAACATATGGCAGGGCGTAGTTGCCTAGAGCTGTAATTACGTTTCAGATAACGCTCCATTCTTATGCTGCTAACTGCTCCTAACGTTATTTTATGGTTCAGGAGACCCATAAATCCAATTGCATATCCTGACTTGAATCATTCCAATGCAAAACAAAAAGAAGGAAACCAAACACAGTACACAGCTGGTAGAGCTGCTGCCTCACAGCACCAAACACCTGTGTTAGATCCTGACCTCAGGTGCTGTCTGTGTAGATATTGCTCATTCGGCCTGTGACCACCTGGGTTCCCTCCAGGTGCTCTGGTTTTCTCCCACATTCCACAGATGTGTGGGGTTGTTGGCTAATTGACCTCTGTAAATTCCTCCTAGCTTGTGTAGAGAATGGACAAGAAAGTGGGACAACATTGAACTAGTGTGATGGGGTGACTGGATGGTCAATATGGTGGGCTGAAGGGCCTGTTTCCATGTTGTATCTTTCAACTCAAAATGGAATTCTGTGAAGAAGTTATATTGGAAGCTAGTTTGGACATTGAAACTGTGCAGCGCATAGTGGTGGATATAGACGACACTGGTATCTACACGTTTAGTAAGGACCTATCTCTCAGATATGGGGAGAACTTACACAATAGCATTGGTATTGGTTTATTATTGGCACTTGCATTGCGATATAGTGAAAAGCTTTCGTTTGCGAGCTCACCAATTAAATCAGATCAGGAATGACTAAGGGATTGTATTGAATGACAGGGCAAGCTTGTGGGCCTGTTTCAATGCAATAAACTCCATATTAACGTACCATATAAAGAATGCACATGGTTGGTGGTGAGCCCAAAATATTGTTTTTGTAATTCGAGATATCCTCAGTGTCGGAACGGTAGAGTTGCTGCCGACAGCAGCAGAGACTCGGGTTGATCCTGACTACCGGTGCTGTCTGTATGGTGTTTGTATGTTCTCGCTGTGACAGTGTTGATTTTCTCTAGGTGCTCCGGTTTCCTCCCACATCTCCAAGAAGTACAGGTTTTTAGGTTAATTGGCGTTGGTAAAATTGTAAATTGTCGTTGATGTGTGTATGGGGAGTCAGTGAGGACTCGGTGGGCCGAAGGGCCTGTTTCCGTGCTGTACCTCTGAAGTCTAAAGTCAAAATGTTAATTTCTATTCAATTTAATTTTCAGCTCTTAACCAAAATCATTTCAATCAATCTAAAGATGTCTGTGTTTCCCTCTCACTACACCAGATTTAAGTCTGCACTTTTGAAAATGCTTATAAGTTTACTTGGATAGTGCTAAACTAATTCACTTTTGTTACAGAAGTTATAACTCACAGCAGTGACCACAGTAAGCAAGAGACATCAAATACTTGAACACAAGAAAGGAGAAGCAGGAATAGGCCCACAAGTCTCTGGCAGAACTAGTCCATACCAATGTTTTAGTCCATATTACTCATCCACTGATCTAGGCCACATTATTCTGCTTCCTTCTCCCTAAAATTTAGTTTTGTTTATTATTGTAATGTGTACCAAAAGATGGTGAAATACTATGTTTTGCATGCTATCCATTCATAACACACCATACGTGAGAGCAATCATAGACAAGTAAGAGTGCAATGATTGTCGTGGTTAATTGTGGAGATCACAAGAACAATGAAGCATTTGTTGGCATGAGTAAAGTCTGTTCTGCAGCTCAATTGGGTCATGACTAATCTACACTTGACTACAACTTCCCATTCTTGCCTGTAGCCAATAACGCACAACTTCCAAAAGAAACAAATCCATCCTTCCCAGTAACGTAATGAATCAACACTCTCTGCAGTTAAAAATTCCCACAAATCATTATCTTCTGGGAGAAAAATAAAACAATTTTCTGCTCAGTTTGAAACCTTGGCGTCCAAGTTCTAGCTTCCTCCATGAGGAAACCATCAAGAACAGGAGGAAATAGAACAATAGTCGGCTATCAGCCCCACCAAACTTGACCCACCATTCAATATGATGATCACTGATCAGTTGGCCTCAGATCCTTAGTTTAGTTCGGTTTAGAGGTACAGCATGGAAACAGACCCTTCGGTCCATCGAGTCTGCACTGACCAGTGATCCCTGCACACTAACACTATCCTACACACACTTGGGTCCAATTAATCTACAAACCTGTATGTTTTTGGAGTGTGGGAGGAAGCTGGAACTACCGGAGAAAACCCACGCAGGTCACAGGGAGAAAGTACAAACTCCATACATACAGCACCTGTGGTCAGGATCAAACCAGAGTCTCTGGCTCTGTAAGGCAGCAACTCTACCACTGCGCCTCCGTGTCACCTCTTGCATCACTGTCCTGCCAACACAGTTCTATCCAATCCATATGGGACAATTTACAGATGCCAATTAACCTACAACCCTGCAGCTCTTTGGAATTTGGTAGGAAACCGGAGCACCCGGAGAAAACACATGCAGTCACACAGAGAACATACAAAGTTAGTACAGACAGCACACATAGTCAAGATCAAACCTGAGTCACAGGAACAGCAAGGAAGCAACGCTATTGCTGTGCCAGTGTGAGGCCCCTCTATTTGAAATGTGGGTGGCAAGTTCTATCTTTATTCATGAAGGTAATCGTCAAGAACATCAGAAAATTGTGCAGGAGTAGAGTATTTCTCCTCTGTTCCATTACCCCATAACCCTCAATTCCTTGAATCTTTCAAAGATTTCTCTATCTGTTCTTAAGCATATCTAATGCCTTAGCCACTACCACCACTGGGCACAGAATTCCAGCGATTCACTCCCTTCTGATAAAAATAATTTTTAGGCACCTCAGTTTTAAACAACTGGTCCCTTATTCTGTAGTTGTATCCCATTGTATTTAGTCTTTCCCACCAGTGAAACATCTCAACATCTATCATGAAAAGCCCTCGAAGATATTGTATGTGTGAATAAAGTCACTCACCATTTTCTAAACTCCAAGGAATGCAGACCTAAACTGTTTACTGGTCTTGATGGGACAAGCTTTTCATCTCTTGACTTAATCTGGTGAATTTCATCTGGTCTGCATCCAATGCTCCTATCCCGTTTTTTATGTTAAAACTGTGTGCAATATTCCAGTTATGGACTCACTATCATCCTGCATAATTGCAATAAAACCTCCCTATTCTTCAACTCCATCCCCTTTGCAGTAAAGACTGCATTAGACTTAGACGAAGGGATTAAAAGTACCATTAGCAAATTTGCAGATGATACTAAGCTGGGGGGTAGTGTGAATTGTGAGGATGATGCAATAAGGCTGCAGGGAGACTTGGACAGGTTGTGTGAGTGGGCGGATACATGGCAGATGCAGTTTAATGTAGATAAGTGTGAGGTTATTCACTTTGGAAGTAAGAATAGAAAGGCAGATTATTATCTGAATGGTGTCAAGTTAGGAGGAGGGGGAGTTCAACGAGATCTGGGTGTCCTAGTGCATCAGTAAATGAAAGGAAGCATGCAGGTACAGCAGGCAGTGAAGAAAGCCAATGGAATGTTGGCCTTCGTAACAAGAGGAGTTGAGTATAGGAGCAAAGAGGTCCTTCTACAGTTGTACCGGGCCCTGGTGAGACCGCACCTGGAGTACTGTGTGCAGTTTTGGTCTCCAAATTTGAGGAAGGATATTCTTGCTATGGAGGGCGTGCAGCGTAGGTTCACTAGGTTAATTCCCGGAATGGCGGGACTGTCGTATGTTGAAAGGCTGGAGCGATTGGGCTTGTATACACTGGAATTTAGAAGGATGAGGGGGGATCTTATTGAAACATATAAGATAATTAGGGGATTGGACACATTAGAGGCAGGAAACATGTTCCCAATGTTGGGGGAGTCCAGAACAAGGGGCCACAGTTTAAGAATAAGGGGTAGGCCATTTAGAACGGAGATGAGGAAGAACTTTTTCAGTCAGAGAGTGGTGAAGGTGTGGAATTCTCTGCCTCAGAAGGCAGTGGAGGCCAGTTCGTTGGATGCTTTCAAGAGAGAGCTGGATAGAGCTCTTAAGGATAGCGGAGTGAGGGGGTATGGGGAGAAGGCAGGAATGGGGTACTGATTGAGAGTGATCAGCCATGATCGCATTGAATGGCGGTGCTGGCTCGAAGGGCTGAATGGCCTACTCCTGCACCTATTGTCTATTGTCTATTGTCTATTATTTTCACTGGTTATTGGGCCTGTTGCTGATTTATTTCGATGCATGCACTTGAATACCCAGATCCCATCTGAACTTCATTCATTTACAGTCTCTCTCCATTTAGACAATAATTCACTATTTCAGGTTTAGCTTGAGGTTTGTTATTGTGATGTGTACCAAGGTATGGTGAAAAGCATTGTTTTTGCTGCTGTATTCATAAATACAATCAAGCCAAACACAAGTACAATAGGCAGGCTGAAAGACAAGATACAGAGTGAAGAATATAGCTCTCAACTTTATAACACAACAGTTCCAGAGACAAAATCCAGTCCATATTGAGGTAGTGAATTGGGACAGGGTCCTAGCATATAGAACGACCATTCAAAATCCTGATAACAGGGGGGAAGAAGCTGTTCCTGAGTCTACACCTTTAAGTTCTGCATCTTCTGCCTGATGGGAGTGGAGAAAAAGGGAATCACTAGTGTGAGAAAGGTGGTCCGGCGCGGGGGAGCTGAGATCGTCCTGATGTGGGAGCTTGATCGCCCGGATGCAGAGGGCCTGGCCGCCGGCTATGGGAGCCAAGATCATCCCTTCAACAGAAGGCTGCAGGCCCCTGACAGCGGGAGAACAAAGAAGGGAAGAAATTGAATTGTTTTTCGCCTTCCATCACAATGAGGAATGTGGAGGAGTTGATGTGGTGGATGTTTATGTTAAAATGTATTTTGTGTGTCTTGGTGGTTTTTATTGGTATGACTGTATGGCAAATCATTTTCCTTGTCTATTGCAAAACATACTTGGCTAATAAATTATGATTATGATTATGATATAGTAAGAAGCTTTTGTTTGCGTGCTAACCAATTAAATCAGATCAGGAATGACTGAGGGATTGTATTGAACGACAGGGCAGGCTTGTGGGCCTGTTTCAATGCAATAAACTCCATATTAATGTACCATATAAAGAATTCAGGTGGTTGTATGGTTGGTGATGATCCTAAAGTATTGCTTTTGTAATTCACGATATCCTCAGTGTCACAACAGTAGAGTTGCTGCCCACAGCAGCAGACTCTGGTTGATCCTGGGTACTGGTGCTGTCTGTATGGTGTTTGCACGTTCTCCATGGGACTGTGTTGTTTTTCTCTGGGTGCCCTGGTTTCCTCCCACATCTCAAAGAAGTACAGGTTTTTGGTTTAATTGGCTTTGATAAATTGTATAGTGTTAAACTAATTGTATAGTGTTAAACTAATTCACATTTGTTTTAGAAGTTATAACTCTCAGCAGTGACCACAGTAAGCAAGAGACATCAAATACTTGAACACAAGGAAGGAGAAGCAGGAATAGGCCCACAAGTCTCTGGCAGAACTAGTCCATACCAATGTTTTAGTCCATATTACTAATCCACTGATCTAGGCCACATTATTCTGCTTCCTTCTCCCTAAAATTTAGTTTCGTTTATTATTGTAATGTGTATCGAAAGATGGTGAAATACTATGTTTTGCATGCTATCCATTCATAACCCACCATACGTGAGAGCAATCATAGACAAGTAAGAGTGCAATGATTGTCGTGGTTAATTGTGGAGATCACAAGAACAATGAAGCATTTGTTGGCCATGAGTAAAGTCTGTTCTGCAGCTCAATTGGGTCATGACTGATCTACACTTGACTACAACTTCCCATTCTTGCCTGTAGCCAATAACGCACAACTTCCAAAAGAAACAAATCCATCCTTCCCAGTAACGTAATGAATCAACACTCTCTGCAGTTAAAAATTCCCACGAATCATTATCTTCTGGGAGAAAAATAAAACAATTTTCTGCTCAGTTTGAAACCTTGGCGTCCAAGTTCTAGTTTCCTCCATGAGGGAACCATCAAGAACAGGAGGAAATAGAACAATAGTCGGCTATCAGCCCCACCAAACTTGACCCACCATTCAATATGATGATCACTGATCAGTTGGCCTCAGCTCCTTAGTTTAGTTTGGTTTAGAGGTACAGCATGGAAACAGACCCTTCGGCCCATCGAGTCTGCACTGACCAGTGATCCCTGCACACTAACACTATCCTACACACACTTGGGGCCAATTAATCTACAAACCTGTATGTTTTTGGAGTGTGGGAGGAAGCTGGAACCACCGGAGAAAACCCACGCAGGTCACAGGGAGAAAGTACAAACTCCATACATACAGCACCCGTGGTCAGGATCAAACCAGAGTCTCTGGCTCTGTAAGGCAGCAACTCTACCACTGCGCCTCCGTGTCACCTCTTGCATCACTGTGCTGCCATCACAGTTCTATCCAATCCATATGGGACAATTTACAGATGCCAATTAACCTACAACCCTGCAGCTCTTTGGAATTTGGTAGGAAACCGGAGCACCCGGAGAAAACACATGCAGTCACACAGAGAACATACAAAGTTAGTAGAGACAGCACACATAGTCAAGATCAAACCTGAGTCACAGGAACAGCAAGGAAGCAACGCTATTGCTGTGCCAGTGTGAGGCCCCTCTGTTTGAAATGTGGGTGGCAAGTTCTATCTTTATTCATTAAGGTAATCGTCAAGAGCATCAGAAAATTGTGCAGGAGTAGAGTATTTCTCCTCTGTTCCATTACCCCATAACCCTCAATTCCTTGAATCTTTCAAAGATTTCTCTATCTGTTCTTAAGCATATCTAATGCCTTAGCCACTACCACCACTGGGCACAGAATTCCAGCGATTCACTCCCTTCTGATAAAAATAATTTTTAGGCACCTCAGTTTTAACCAACTGGTCCCTTATTCTGTAGTTGTATCCCATTGTATTTAGACTTTCCCACAAGTGAAGCATCTCAACATCTATCATGAAAAGCCCCTGAAGATATTGCATGCGTGAATAAGGTAATTCACCATTTTCTAAACTCCAAGGAATGCAGACCTAAACTGTTTACCACTCTTGATGGGACAACCATGGGAAGAAATTCCAGTTATGGACACTATCATCCTGCATAATTGCAATAAAACCTCCCTATTCTTCAACTCCATCCCCTTTGCAGTAAAGACTGCATTATTTTCACTGATTATTGGGCCTGTTGCTGACTTATTTTGATGCACGCACTTGAATACCCAGATCCCATCTGAACTTCATTCATTTACAGTCTCTCTCCATTTAGACAATAATTCACTATTTCAGGTTTAGCTTGAGGTTTGTTATTGTGATGTGTACCAAGGTATGGTGAAAAGCATTGTTTTTGCCGCTGTATTCATAAATACAATCAAGCCAAACACAAGTACAATAGGCAGGCTGAAAGACAAGATACAGAGTGAAGAATATAGCTCTCAACTTTATAGTACAACAGTTCCAGAGACAAAATCCAGTCCACATTGAGGTAGAGGAGAATTGGGACAGGGTCCTAGCATATAGAACGACCATTCAAAAGCCTGATAACAGGGGGGAAGAAGCTGTTCCTGAGTCTACACCTTTAAGTTCTGCATCTTCTGCCTGATGGGAGTGGAGAAAAAGGGAATCACTAATGTGAGAAAGGTGGTCCGGCGCGGGGGAGCTGAGATCGTCCTGATGTGGGAGCTTGATCGCCCGGATGCAGAGGGCCCGGCCGCCGGCTATGGGAGCCAAGATCATCCCTTCAACAGAAGGCTGCAGGCCCCTGACAGCGGGAGAACAAAGAAGGGAAGAAATTGAATTGTTTTTCGCCTTCCATCACAATGAGGAATGTGGAGGAGTTGATGTGGTGGATGTTTATGTTAAAATGTATTTTGTGTGTCTTGGTGGTTTTTATTGGTATGGCTGTATGGCAAATCAAATTCCTTGTCTATTGCAAAACATACTTGGCTAATAAATTATGATTATGATTATGATATAGTAAGAAGTTTTTGTTTGCGTGCTAACCAATTAAATCAGATCAGGAATGACTGAGGGATTGTATTGAACGACAGGGCAGGCTTGTGGGCCTGTTTCAATGTACCATATAAAGAATTCAGGTGGTTGTATGGTTGGTGATGAGCCTAAAGTATTGCTTTTGTAATTCACGATATCCTCAGTGTCACAACAGTAGAGTTGCTGCCCACAGCAGCAGAGACTCTGGTTGATCCTGGGTACTCGTGCTGTCTGTATGGTGTTTGCACGTTCTCCATGGGACTGTGTTGTTTTTCTCTGGGTGCCCTGGTTTCCTCCCACATCTCAAAGGAATACAGGTTTTTGTTTTAATTGGCTTTGATAAATTGTAAAATGTCATTAGTTGTGGCATAGTACTAGTGTTCGGGGAGTTAGCGAGGACGGTGGGCCGAAGGGCCTGTTTCCGTGCTGTACCTCTGAAGTCTAAAGTCAAAATGTTATTTTCTATTCATTTTCATTTTCAGCTCTTAACCAAAATCATTTCAATCAATCCAAAGATGTCTGTGTTTCTCCCTCAGTACACCGGATTTGTCTGCACTTTTGAAAATGCTTATAATTTTGCTTGTATAGTGCTAAACTAATTCACGTTTGTTTCAGAAGTTATAACTCTCAGCAGTGACCACAGTAAGCAAGAGACATCAAACACTTGAACACAAGGAAGGAGAAGCAGGAATAGGCCCACAAGTCTCTAGCAGAACTAGTCCATACCAATGTTTTAGTCCATATTACTAATCCACTGATCTAGGCCACATTATTCTGCTTCCTTCTCCCTAAAATTTAGTTTCGTTTATTATTGTAATGTGTATCAAAAGATGGTGAAATAGTATGTTTTGCATGCTATCCAGTCATAACACACCATACGTGAGAGCAATCATAGACAAGTAAGAGTGCAATGATTGTCGTGGTTAATTGTGGAGATCACAAGAACAATGAAGCATTTGTTGGCATGAGTAAAGTCTGTTCTGCAGCTCAATTAGGTCATGACTGATCTACACTTGACTACAACTTCCCATTCTTGCCTGTAGCCAATAACACACAACTTCCAAAATGAAACAAATCTATCCTTCCCAGTAAGGTAATGAATCAACACTCTGTGCAGTTGAAAATTCCCATGATTCATTATCTTCTTAGAGGAAAAAATAATATAATTCTCCTCAGTTTGAAACCTTGGCCTCCAAGTTCTAGTTGCCTCCATGAGGGAACCATCAAGAACACGAGGAAATAGAACAGTAGTAGGCTGTCAGCCCCATGGAGTAGTCACCAAACTTGACCCACCATTCAATATGATGCTCACTGATTAGTTGGTCTCAGCTCCTTAGTTCAGTTTGGTTTAGAGGTACAGCAGGGAAACAGACCATTCGGCCCATCGAGTCTGCACTGACCAGTGATCCCTGCACACTAACACTATCCTACACACACTTGGGGCCAATTAACCTACAAACCTTTACGTCTTTAGAGTGTGGGAGGAAGCTGGAACCCCCGAAGAAAACCCACGCAGGACACAGGGAGAAAGTACAAACTCCATACATACATCCGTGGTCAGGATCAAACCCTGGTCTACTGGCTCTGTAAGGCAGCAACTCTACCACTGCGCCTCCGTGTCACCCCTTGCATCACTGTGCCTCCTACCCTGTTCTATCCAATGCACATGGGACAATTTACAGATGCCAATTAACCTACAAAACTGCAGGTCTTTGGAATTTGGGAGGAAACTGGAACACCAGAGGAAAACCCATGCGGTCACAGAGAGAACATACAAAGTTGGTACAGACAGCACCCATAGTCTGGATCAAACATGAGTCACAGATACTGCAAGGAAGAAACTCTACTGCTATGCGACTGTGAGACCCCTCTGTTTGAAATGTTGGTTGCAAGTTTAAAAGAGAGTTAGATAGAGCTCCAGGGGCTAGTGGAATCAAGGGATATGGGGAAAAGGAAGGCACAGGTTACTGATTGTAGATGATCAGCTATGATCACAATGAATTGCGGTGCTGGCTCGAAGGGTCAAATAGCCTCTTCCTGCACCTATTTCCTATGTTTCTAACTTTATTTATGAGGGTAACCTTCAAGAACACAAGAAAATATAGCAGGAGTAGAATACTTCTCTGTTCCATTACCCCATAACCCTCAAATGCTTGAATCATTCAAAGATTTCTCTATCTGTTCTTAAGCATATCTAATGCCTTAGCCACTACCACCACTGGGCACAGAATTCCAGCGATTCACTCCCTTCTGATAGAAATAATTTTTAGGCACCTCAGTTTTAAACAACTGGTCCCTTATTCTGTCATTGTATCCCATTGTTTTTAGACTTTCCCACCAGTGAAACATCTCAACATCTATCATGAAAAGCCCTCAAAGGTATTGCATTTGTGAATAAGGTCACTCACCATTTTCTAAACTCCAAGGAATGCAGACCTAAACTGTTTACCACTCTTGATGGGACAAGCTTTTCATCTCTTGACTTAATCTGGTGAATTTCATCTGGTCTGCATCCAATGCTCCTATACCGTTTTTTATGTTAAAACTGTGTGCAGTATTCCTGTTATGGACTCACTATCATCCTGCATAATTGCAATAAAACCTCCCTATTCTTCAACTCCATTCCTTTTGCAGTAAAGACTGCATTATTTCCACTGGTTATTGGGCCTGTTGCTGACTTATTTTGATGCATGCACTTGAATACTCAGATCCCATCTGAACTTCACTCATTTACAGTCTCTCTCCATTTAGACAACAATTCACCATTTAAGGTTTAGCTTGAGGTTTGTTATTGTGATGTGCACCAAGCTATGGTGAACAGCATTGTTTTTGCTGCTGTATACATAAATACAAGTGTGTGAGAAAGGCCCTTGACTATGTTAGCTGCCTTCCTGAGGCAGTAGAAAGTGTAAATGGAGACAATGGTGGACAGACTGGTCTGTGTGATGGACGGGGCTACATCCACATCTCTCTGTAATTTCTTGTGGTCTTGGGCAGAGCTATTCCTCAACCCAGCTGTGACGTAACCTGATAGTATGCTTTCTATGCTGCATCTGTGATAGTTGGTAAGGAAGAGCCTGATGGTTGCTGCGAAGAGGCTGTTCTTGAATCTGGTGGTCACGGTTTTCAGGCTGCTTTATCTTCCCCTATATCTATACTTAGGGGTGGCAGCAGTAGACTTGCTGCCTTATACAACCAGACACCCGGGTTCAATCCTGACGATGGGTGCAGTCTGTACGGAGTTTGTATGTTGGGTGACCGTGTGGGTCTTCTCCGGGTGCTCCGGCTTCCTTCCACACTCCAAAGATGTACAGTTTTGCAGGTTAATTGGCTTGTAAATTGTCCCTAGTGTGTGTAGGATAGTGTCAAAGTAAAAGGATCATTGGTCGACGCAAACTTGGTCAGCCGAAAAGCCTGTTTCCGCACTGTATCTCTAAACTAAACTAAACTAAACTAAACTAAACTAAACTAAAATTGTCTATGTTTAGTTTAGTTTAGAGATACAGCGAGGAAACAGGCCCTACGGCCCACCATGTCTGCACCAACCAGTGATCCGCACACATTAACACTGCCCGACACACACTGGCAATTTTACCTTTTTATACCAAGCCAATTAACGTCCAAACCCGTACATCTTTGGAGTGTGGGAGGAAACCTAAGACTTTGGAGAAAACCTACACAGGTCACGGGGAGAACGTACAAACTCCATATAGAAAAGCACCTGCAGTCAGGATTGAACCCGGGTCTCTAGCGCTGTAAAGTAGTGGCCCTACTACTGCGCCACCATGCCACCCTTCAGCAAGGTCCCACATGGGTGGCTGGTCCATTAGGTTGGAACACATGGGATCCAGGATGCGCTGGTCAATTGGACACAAAGTTGGTTTGGTGGTTGGAGTCAGAGAGTGGTAGTGGAAGGTTGTTTATTTAGATTGGAAGCCTGTGATCAGTGGGGTATGCCTCAGGGACTGATGCTCTGACATCATTCAGTCACCCACAGTGTTATCAGACTGATTAATGATTTCACTTTGCAAAAATGAAAGAGATGAGAGATAGAGAGATCAAGCTGAGGCATGAGATATGGAGAGATAAATAGATGGAGAGAGATAGGGAGATAGAGAGAGATATAGTGAGATGGAGAGAAGTTGATAGATAGAGAGATGGAGAGAGGGATAATGCGATTGATGCTTGTTGAGAGCAGAGCTAAAATAGGTGAGGTGCCCTTGGGAAACAGTGTGGACACAGGATAGATATCTGTGGATGGCCATTTTATAAAGGGACTCCACTATGAAGCAAATTAGATCAATGTTTAGAGTTCTCAAGCCAGAGAAGGAAAAATAAAATCATATCATCATTGTGAGATGTAAATGTGAGTGCTCACAATCACGATGCCAGAGACAAAGTCGTGGAAACAAGAAATTTATTAACGAGTCTGCAGAACCGGGTGCCTCTCCAAACCGAGACACCCCGAGACAAAGACAGTGCCTTCTCTTTATACAGTACAACTTCGTTGAATCTCCCTCCCTTCTGCTGAATCCTCCTCCCCTTCGGGCTCCTTCCAAGCAGAGCGCTGAGGTGCACAATCTTCTGTACCGCCCGCAGGTACCCCCCCAGATCATACATTGTATGTGCATGGCAATTGGCAGTTCCCCACTCAGGGGCGTATTTGCAATATTCATTTACCTCGTTGAGCAAGCGCAGTAGTTATCCACATGACCCTTAGTTACCTTCACAACCCATTTCAACCCATCCCTGCTGCTTTGACACTCTCCTAAATTTATGGCCCTTTGTCCAGTCTGCCTCTATCCCCGTACCACACTCTCAGTGCTCCAACGAACTCGGTGGTAGTTCAATCATCCAGCCTGTCTCTGTCCCTGACGGTTTAATAGTCCTGTCCCCGGCAGAGTGGTAGTTCAATCATCCAGCCTATCTCTACCCCTGACAGTTTAATAGCCCTGTCCTTGGTAGAATGGTTGTTCCAGTATCCTGTTTCTGGTGGTTTAATCATCCTGTTTCTCACAATCCATCCTTTTTCTTTTGCTACGCATTCCCTGATTAAACCCCATTTTCAAACTCCTTTGTCTCCAACTGATGTAGCATTCTCCTAATTTCCTTACTCTGGGAATCCAAAACCTCCCCTGGCCGCATTATCATGATTTTCTGCACCTCCCCTCTTGTCCCCATTGGCACTGCTACAGCCTGAATCTGACTTATGCTCCTAGTTATGAGCTCCCTAAAACAAGGTACACAACAGGGGATAAAGATCAGCCCAGCCAGTGCACATCAGATCACCTGTGCCACCGTTCTCCACCATGATC
Organism: Rhinoraja longicauda; assembly: GCF_053455715.1. Taxonomy (NCBI): domain Eukaryota; kingdom Metazoa; phylum Chordata; class Chondrichthyes; order Rajiformes; family Arhynchobatidae; genus Rhinoraja; species Rhinoraja longicauda. Next base: position 31,657,430 of record NC_135971.1, read on the forward strand.
CTCCCAGGAGGGAATCCCACCATCCAATGCCCATAATTGAGTTCCACTTTTGTATCGGAACATGCGCCAATTTCCGGATTCCTTCGGATATGTCCATTACTGCCTGTCCGTTATTGTCAATATTCAGGCAACAATTAGAGAGGTTGAATTTCCCACATACCCCTCCTTCATCGGCTAGGAGGTATTCCAGGGCTAATCGATTTTGGTATATTGCTGTTCTCATCTGCGTTTGCTGCTTTGCCAACATTTCTAGTGCGGCAGCCGTTCGATTAGTGATCACCTCTAATACAGCCTGTAAGCGTATTATCCGGTTTAGCATGTACACCGGGGTACGATATCCCCAGGAACCATCCTGAGCCCAGGTGGCTGGCCCATAATATGAAATGAGCAGTCCTTGACATCCAGCGTCTGAGCAATCCTGGTAGCCAGGTCCACAAAGAGATTCCCTCCCAATTCAGGAATTTCTATCTGCTCCTGTATCTCTTCGTACAAGGATACATGTACTTGAGGTCTCTTAGTTGGGGCTGGTGGGGCTGGTGGGACTGGTGGGGCTGGTCGGGTTATCTCTTTTGTTCGTAGCCAGTTTATTAGGATTTCCTTTTCCTTGTTTAAATATTCCTCCAACAACTGGGACCCCGTCCCCATTGCCCAGCTTTCCATAAGCAAAGCCATCTCTCCCCTCTGGGGCAGGTGCTATACATCCTCATTCCTGTGTATCCCAAATTCTGCACTAAGTAGTATTCTACCCCCACCTCCTTACAGCTGGTTCTGGTCCTATGGGTATAACATGAGTCATGCGCATAAGAATGATAGGTAAAAGACCTTCTGGTTTGTCCGCCATACCTGATGGGGTGGTAACATTTATCACAGCTGTCCATGCATTTACTTACAGTGGCAACCATCATGAGCACCAGTGCCACGCACTGCATTGTAATCTTCTAGTTCAATTGTCCTTTCTCAAAGATCAGAGTCAGTGGTTTCCTCCCTTGCCTTACTGTCCAGTCCTCCTCAGCCGGAGGTTCCACTGGTCCCTTTATTCGCGCTGCGTGTGTCCACCCTTTCTCTTTCGTCCGCGCCGCCGTCTCCGTGATCAACAATACCAAATACGGACCAGTCCAACGGGGTTGCAATTTTTCCTCCTTCCACGATTTCACAAGAACCCAGTCTCCCGCCTTCACAGAATGGATTGGAAAGTCGAGAGGGGGACTCTGTGCCAGCAGCCCCTTGGTTTTTAATTCTGTAATAGAACGAGATACTGCCAGTACATAGTTCCTTAAGAAAACATCACTACCCTCTAGGGTGGGTATTCCTTCTATCTTTCCCAAATAAGGTAACCCAAACAACATTTCATAGGGGGATACTGCTATATCCTTTCGTGGGGCGGTTCGAATTCTAAGTGAGCCACCACCACTAGGAGGTATTTCCATTTCTGTATCCTGGGGAGTTCAGTAAAATCTACCTGTACTCTCTGGAATGGTCTGATGGCTAACTGTTGACCTCCTCCCGGCGTTGCCCTCATCACTTTCTTATTTATCTTCTGACAAATGACACAGCTTGAGACTGCTTGTTTAGCCAGAGTATATATTCCCCTACAAGCATACGTACATAAAAGAGTATCACATAATGCCTGAGCCCCCCAGTGTGACTGGGAATGTAATCTCCCCAATAATTCTCTTATAACCTCCTTATTTAGCAGTTGCTTCCCATCCGGTGTCCACCACCGTCCATCTTTTGCTATTCTCGCTCCCAACTCATTCATCCTACCTATCTCGAATTCGGAAAACACGGGTATCTTCTCTATCCCCTCCCTGAGAGGTATCAGAGACATCATCTTTACTGTCCCCTGTAGAGCCGCCCGCTTTGCCATCTCGTCCGCGGCTCTGTTTCCCTGGGCCTCTGGAGAATTTCCCTTTTGATGTCCCGCCACATGTACTACTGCTATTTGCTCTGGCTTTGCTAATGATTCCAAGGTTTTTCAATCAACTGTTCATGTGCTACTCCTTTCCTCTCGCTGTTATCATTCCCCTTTCCTTCCAAATCTTTCCAGAGGTATGCACCACCCCAAAGGCATATTTCGAATCAGTATATATGGTGCCTTCTTTGCTTTCAAGTAACTCCAATGCCCGCATCAGGGCATAGAGCTCACAGGACTGGGCTGACCAGCTCCCAGGTAATCGCCCAGCCTCTATATCACTTAATGTATTCCCGTCAATTATGGCGTATCCACTGTGTCGTTTCCCATCTATGCACCGAGATGACCCATCTATAAACCATCGACCTCCCTCAGCCAGAGACTGTTCCTCCAGGTCTTCCCTACTCTTGGTCTCTAATTCTATTATTTCACTACAATCATGTTCTGGCTTCTCTGTCCCTTTTTCCTTTTCTTCGGGCGGGTACAAAAACTGAGATGGGTTTAAGTTTTTGTCCGTAATGAGGGTCAAATCATCCTTTTCCATTAGGATAGCTTCATATTTTAATATCCTTGAGTCTGTCAACCACCTCTGAGACCTCTGTGCCAATATTGTTCTCACCGTATGTGGGGTGGAGACCACCAAAACCCCCCCGAAGGTCAATTTCCTGCTCTCCTCTACTTGGACCGCTGTGACTGCCACTGCCTGTATACAGACAGACCATCCTCGTGACACTGGGTCCAATATTTTTGATAAAAATGCCACGGGCTGTCGATTCCCCCCTCCTTTGAGTCAATACCCCGAAGGCTATCCCATTTTTCGCATTTACAAACAGATGTTGGGCAAGGCATTTCTCAGCCCCTCTAGGTCTTGGGTCACCCAAGGAATATACTGGGTTTGTCCTGCCTTTTTCAAAAGTAATGGCATCATTCTCCCCCTCAGCTCCTGTCTCTCATTCACCATCTCCTGTTGTGGTTCTATCTGTATACTTTCCCACCTCATTCTTCTCTGGGCGTACCCCTGGCTTTCCTTTCTTTTTCTTTCCATATCTTTTTCCATCTCCCTTATCTCTATCTCTAAGCACTTTATGGATGCCTCTATTTCCCTTCTACACTCCCTTGTTTTTTCCCCATCACTTTTTTAATTCTGCTTCATTCTCACAGTTTTGCTCTCTCTCTGCTGCCTGCTGATTACTTGCCTGTGATTCTGTGTTGCTGCCTCCCTCATACTCCTCATTTGCTGCCTGACAGGTCCCATAAATCTTTCTGTCCCTGAGGTCCTGCAGCCTTTTTGCCTGCTTCCAGTTCCCGTGCTTCTTGCTTCATCCTTTCCTTTTCTCGCTGCCCCCTTCTCTTTCGACAAACACATGAAACACATCACAAAGACAGCCTTCTTCCACCTCAAAAACATTGCCCGTCTCCGTCCATCCCTCTCCTCCACAGCTGCAGAAACCCTCATCCACGCCTTCATCACCTCCCGTCTGGACTACTGCAACAGCCTCCTCTATGGCGCACCCTCAAAAATCATCAGTAAACTTCAATACATTCAAAACTCCGCTGCCCGTCTACTCACCCACACCCCGATCCGTGACCATATCACCCCCGTCCTTTACAAACTCCACTGGCTCCCCATTCCCCAGAGAATCCAGTACAAAATCCTCCTCATGACCTACAAAGCCCTCCATAACCTGGCCCCATCCTGCCTGACCGACCTCCTCCACAGGCACACTCCCACCTGCACCCTCCGCTCTGCTGCTGCCAACCTCCTATCCCCCCACATCCGGACCAAACTCAGATCCTGGGGGGACAGGGCTTTCTCCATCGCTGCTCCCACCCTATGGAACTCACTACCCCAAACCGTCAGAGACTCCTCCACACTCACCACATTCAAAACATCACTGAAGTCTCACCTGTTCAGTACTGCCTTCAACCACTGAAGGTCACCTCACCTTCTGTCTCCTTTCTCTGTTCGTTTACTTATCTATCTATTTATTCACTTCCCTATGTTCTAGAAATCCCTGTAAAGCGTCTTTGAGTATATGAAAAGCGCTATATAAATGTAATGCATTATTATTATTATTATTATTCTCTGTCTATATTCCTTTATGTCTTGCCCATCGTTCCAAGTTGTGACTTCTCCCTCTATCTCCACTATTCCCTTTTACCAAAGGGCACTGCTTTGTTCCGTCCTGGTCGGAATAGGGAGGGGAATTCCCAGGGTCCCTTAGGCTGGGGTACAGAGTTGATTTTTTTTCCTGAAGCTCCTGACTTTCATGCTGTTTTTCAGGTTTTTCACCCTTGTTTGGGGTGGTATTCTTTTCCTGCTATGCTTTTCTCAGCCTTTCTCCTTCTATTCTAAACAATTTAAGTACGTCTAGTTCTTTTTCCTTTTTCGTTACTCGGGTTTCTGATTTATCCTTAGGCTTATAGTTCTGAATTAACACTCCCATTTCATCACACATATTTATATCAAAATATAAATATATCGAAATTTATATCAAAATTTATATCATATTTATTTCATTCCGTGGGCCATTTCGTAACCAATTTTTTGTCCTTTTTTTCCATTTCTCAGAGTGTTTTAAAAAAAATATCCTCTTTGGATACGGGGAACTTCCTACTTAGTAGTTCAACTGCAGTTATTTTATTCATTGTATTCGTCTTATGTTAGTGCACTTGGTCAGTCAGTTTAAATCCAGTCCTTGTTCTCACTCCGTTCCGTCTTTATAGTCACTATGCTACCTATTACGCCAGTTCTATCTTTTATAGTTCTACTATATTCCTTTAATATTTATTCCGAGGCATCGGCAAGCCTGTGATTCCTGCGATTCTTTCAAGATTTATCCTTCGCTTTCCCCCACTAACTAGGTGGCCCAGGTACTTCACCCCTTTTTCCACAAATTGGATTTTAGTAAACGTACCTGGGGAACCCAACAGCCTGCATAACAACTTTCCTCCAGATTAGGGGAAGCTTTTGAATTAACAAACACATTTAATGCCTGCCGTACCCAATCCTCATCGGAACCCAGTCGTGGCCACCAGACTGAACTCCCTTTTATTGGTTCCTTTGGTCAATCAAAATAACAGAACTGAATCATTTTTGTCTTCTCCAATCCCTGGGTTTTCCCTGCCCCCAATTATTCTTAACACAAGAATTACCCATCCTCCCTGTCCGACTTTTTCGTGATGACAGAATCAGCATTCGCCCCAACGGACTATCAGGCGGAATGCGGGGGTTGGGCTTACCGCCCTTCCCCTCCCTTTCCCGATCGGAACTCCCCTCCCGATCTGTTATCTTCCCGATCGGAATTTCCCTCCGATCTGTTATCCCTGTCCGACTTCTCCCGTCCGACAGAACCCAATCGCCCGAGTAATACTTAATAGTCAATTTTCTTACCCGGGTCCTGTGCACAGAAATTGCTCGATTGATTATCCTCCCGATCGGAATTTCCCTCCGATCTGATATTCCGGATTCCCTCTTGTTTCCACGAGTCTCTTGTCCGGATATCACTCGCTCAAACCGCTGATGGCAAGCAAGGAGATCAGGGACTGCTGAAATCAGCAGGGTGCACCTTCCCTTCCTTTCGTGCCTCCGCCAAGCGGCCGAAGTGGCGATCCTGGACGAGCCCCCAAGCTTGTGAGATGTAAATGTGAGTGCTCACAATCACGATGCCAGAGACAAAGTCGTGGAAACAAGAAGTTTATTCATGAGTCTGCAGAACCGGGTGCCTCTCCAAACCGAGACACACCGAGACAAAGACAGTGCCTTCTCTTTATACAGTACAACTTCGTTGAATCTCCCTCCCTTCTGCTGAATCCTCCTCCCCTTCGGGCTCCTTCCAATCAGAGCGCTGAGGTGCACAATCTTCTGTACCGCCCCCAGGTACCCCCCCCCCCCCCCCAGATCATACATTGTATGTGCATTGTAATTGGCAGTTCCCCACTCAGGGGTGTATTTGCAATATTCATTTACCTCGTTGAGCAAGCGCAGAAGTTATCCACATGACCCTTAGTTACCTTCACAACCCATTTCAACCCATCCCTGTTGCTTAGACACTCTCCTAAATTTATGGCCCTTTATCCAGCCTGCCTCTATCCCCGTACCACACTCTCAGTGCTCCAACGAACTCGGTGGCAGTTCAATCACCCAGCCTGTCTCTACCCCTGACAGTTTAATAGCCCTGTCCTTGGTAGAATGGTTGTTCCAGTATCCTGTTTCTGGTGGTTTAATCATCCTGTTTCTCACAGCCGCTTGGACACGCGGCCGGGCCCGGACCCGCGGACGGACGGACAGGAGCGGCGCTGAAACCTGCAGCTTCCCGGCGGCCGTCGCTCCCCCTCCACCGGCCTCGTGCCCGCGGCGGCAAGATGGCGGCGCGTCGCGTCACGTGGCGGCCGCGCTGATGACGGGGCGGGGACGTCACCTGGCCCTCCACCCAGGCACGAGGCGGGGACGTCACGTGATCCTCCATCCAGTGACGGGTAGGGAACGTCACGTGACGTCGGTTAATTTGTGTGGGCGGGGCCGGCAGGTGCCACTCGCTCCCTCATTGGTTGGGGCGGGAGGGTCACGTGATCTCCATTCATGACGGGGTGGGGCGTCACGTGGTGCCCATTCAGCGATGATTCGGGGCGGGGCCGGGCGTCACGTGCCGGACATTGATGGAGCAGACGATGGACACAAAATGCTGGAGTAACTCAGCGGGACAGGCAGCATCTCCTCTGGAGAGGAGGAAGGGGTGACGGGTTGGGCTGAGACCCCGCTTCAGACCAGGCCGGCAAGCAGAGGAAACTGGACAGTCCAGCACAGGACTATGGCCCACTTCTCCTGTACTGACCCTGATATGACCCTGAAGCTGGAGGGAGGAATGTAGCAGGTGGGGAGAGGGTTGTGGAAAAATAGATGGGAGTCCAATGGGGCACATGGGAGGGGAGGGGATATGGGAGAGACAGGGTGTATGGGAGAGACAGATGGTATGGGAGAGACAGAGGGTATGGGAGAGACAGAGGGTATGGGAGAGACAGAGGGTATGGGAGAGACAGAGGGTATGGGAGAGACAGAGGGTGTGTGGAAGGGGGGGTTAGTTGGAGATTGACTGAAAATGGACAATTCAATGTCCATACTGTTGGTTTAAAAGCTACCCAAGGGGAATATGAGCTGCTGTTCCTCCAGTTTGTTTAAGTGGCCTGGTTCATGCAGTCAATGCAAAGGCTTTGTAGGGGAGGGCTGGTATCTAAGGAGACACAGAGAACTGCATATCTGGAACCCTGAGTGAAACACAAAGTGCTTGAGTATCAAAGTGGGTCAGGCAGAATCTGTGGAGAGAATGGGCAAGCGATGTTGCAGGTTGGAGCCCTTCACACCCTGCCAATATTAGATAATGCGGGGTAGAGTCCCACAAAACATATCAGGGTACTTTTCAGAGGCCACATGAGTGACATTGGTGCATTGTCATAATAGAATCTATTAAGCCGATAGCACTCCCAATATAGATTTGACAACACCATGTACAGATGGATAAAGATTGTGAATATAAAACCCCATGTACAATTTTGGATTTCTTTTTTTCATATCTTTCTGAATATATTTTATTTTTTAAATAAAGAAAGGAAATGGGCCATCCTGAATCATGTAAATGTTCAAGGCAGGGCTTTGGAATCTGAAGACAGACACACAAAGCTGGAGTAACTCAATGGGTCAGGCAGCATCTCTGGAGAAAAGGAATAGGTGATGAGTGGGGTCAAGATCCTAACCAGTGTCCAAAGCAAAGATTTTTAAAAAACAACTGCTGGAGGAACATTGGATCAGGCAGCATCTGTTTAAGTAGAGGACAAATCACGTTTCAGGTCAGGATCCTTCTTCAGAGCGATGGCATAGAGTGGAGATAGCTGATAGAAAGATTTGAGGGTAAGGGATGGGATAAGAGCTAGGAAGTGATCGGCTGACCCTGATGATCAGTCCGAAGTCCTGAATGAATGAATAAGTTCCTTTGCCCAGTATGTGCATTTCCAAGGAATGTGCCTTGGTGCTCCGCTCACAAATGACAATACAAACATACATTTAACAATTAAGAATGAAGCATAAACACATCGAAACAGTACAGATACAATATTATGGTCTAAACATGTAAGTGAAAATAAACCAGAGCAAAAAAAGAGACTACAGACTTTGGTTATTGAGTAGAACAACTATTCGTGCAAAAAAAGCTGTTTTAATGTCTGGCTGTGGCTGCATTGACAGTCCGGAGTCGCCTTCCAGAGGGAAGTGCTTCAAAGATTTTGTGGCCAGGGTGAGTGGGGTCAGAGATCAGCTTACCCGCTCGCTTCCTGGCCCTTGCACTGCACAGTTCGTCAATGGGGGGGAAGGTTGCAGCCAACAACCTCAGCTGAGCGAACGATCCGTTGCAGCCTCCAGATGTCGCGCTTGGTGGCTGAGCCAAACCAGACAATGATGGAGGAGGTGAGGACAGACTCAATGATAGCAGTGTAGAATTGGACCATCATTGCCTGTGGCAGATTGTGTTTCCTCAGTTGCCGCAGGAAGTACATCCTCTGTTGGGCCTTTATGACTGTGGAGTCGATGGTCCCCCCCCCCCCCCCATTTAAGGTCCCTGGAGATGATGGTTGCAAGGAACTTAAATGACTCCACAGATGTGATAAGAAAATAATTGCTGATGCTGGTATAAATCGAAGGTATTTATTCACAAAATGCTGGAGTAACTCAGTAGGTCAGGCAGCATCTCAGGAGAGACGCTCTCAGGAGCGTCTGAAGAAGGGTCTCGACCCGAAACGATGCCCATTCCTTCTCTCCTGAGATGCTGCCTGACCTGCTGAGTAACTCCAGCATTTTGTGAATAAATACCACAGATGTGATTGTGGTGTTGTTGATGGTGAGTGGGTGTAGGGGAGGGGGATCTCATCAAAAGTCTACAATTAGTTACACTGTCTTAAGAGCATTGAGTTACAGGTTGTTGCGATGGCACCAAGATGCCAGCTGTGTCACTTCCCATCTGTTGGCAGATTCCTCCCCATCCTGGATCGGTCCAATCCATGTTCTGTCACCCATCCATGTTCTCCAGCGATGCTGCCTGACCCGCTGAGTTACTCCAGCATTTTTTGTCTATCCAGGTGAGGAGGGATTAATTGGCAGGTGAGTTAGTTGGAGGTTATAAATACAGAAGACAAAATGATGCGAATGGCGCACAAAATGTAGAAACAGGGCTGGCATGAACAAGGATGGGGGCAGAAAAATGGTTGACTTGGAATTGGGAAGGGTGGGAGATGAGTGGATGGAGGAGTAAAAAGGAACTGGGTGATGAGGGTGGGGGGATTTATGCTGTTTTTAATAATTTTGTATGTGGCATTCACTGCCAGAATCAAAAATAAAATCAGGAACCAGTTTGCGATTTATGCAGCTAACTTGTGATCAACAGAGTAAATTAAAAAGAAATATGAATTTCACCATTCACGCTACCTCCTCTAATCTTTCAGCCTCTAGGTTTTCAGTGCATCTTCATACTTTGGTCTCTTGCATATTTCCATTGGAGATTTAGCATGGAAACAGGCCCTACGGCCCACCATGTCCACGCTGACCATCGATCGCCCATTCACATTAGTTCTGTTATCCCACTTTCCTCACCTGCTCCCTACACATTCGGGGCAATTTTACAGAGACAAATTAACCTACAAACTAAATTTGTCTAAGGGATGTGGGAGGAAGCCCACACACTTGCATGGAGGATGTGCAAATTCAACACAGACATGTGCAAATTCAACACAGAATGTGCAAATTCAACAAGGACAGGTATCACAACATGTTGGAGTAGCTCAGCAGGTCAGGCAGCATCTAGGTGAGAAGGAATGGGTGACGTTTCGGGTCAAGACACTTCTTCAGGATCGCACAGAGATCTCTGGGTGTGAGGCAGCAATTCTACCAGCAGTGCCACTATATCTTGATTTCAAAAAATTAAATGTTGGTATCATTGGTTACTAAAAATAATAAACTATTCATTTTCAGTCTTAAATATCTAAGTCACGCCATGTCCCCCTTTACAGCTATGTTTAATTCAGTTCAAGACTATGGGGCAGCACAGTGGCCGTAAAGTTGCTGCCTAAAAGTGCCGGGAACATGGAATCGATCCTGAATATGGGTGCTCTCTGAATGGAGTTTGCTCGTTCTCCCTTTGATCGCATGGGTTTTCTCCGGGTGCTCTTGTTTCCTTTCACATTCCATAGGCGTTCAGGACCCTTTCTCAGACCCAACCCAAAACGTAATCTTTTCCTTTTGTTAATAACTTTGTTTACAGAGTACGATGTTTACATATTGTGCTGTGCTGCTGCAAGTAAGAATTTCATTGTTCTAATTGGTTCATTAGAGAATAAAACACTCTTGACTCACGTCCCGAGTGTGCTGAACAGAACTAGTGTGATCGGTGGTCGGCATGGATTCGGTGGGCCGAAACTAAAAACACTAAAACGAGAGTGTGTTTGAAAAAGGGTCTCGACCCGAAACGTCACCCAGTTCCTTCTATCCAGAGAAGCTGCCTGTCCCGCTGAGTTCCTCCAGGGTTTGGTATCTATCTTGGGAGTGATTCGGCGTCGGGTTTCAGCGGTCGCGGCGGGGCGGCGACCCGACAGCAATGGCGACGAGATCTCCCACAATGCAAAGGGAGGTAGAAAGTGCCCGCGCCGACCAGTTGCCGCGGCAGTGCGCATGTGCAGGGCAGCCGGGGACGTGCGGGTGGCCGGGTCCGTGCGGGCAGCGGCAGTACGCATGTGCAGGGCGGCCGGGGACGTGCGGGCGGCCGGGGACGTGCGGGCGGCGGCACTGCGCATGTGCAGGGCGGCCGGGGACGTGCGGGCGGGGACGTGCTCGCGGCGGCAGTGCGCATGTGCAGGGCGGGCCGGGGACGTGCGGGCGGCGGTAGTGCGCATGTGCAGGGCGGCCGGTGGTGCCGGCGGATGAGGAGCGGCCGGAGAGCGGAGACCCGGCGGCCCGGACACGGATGACGAGGGGTGGGGGCGGAGAGTGACGCAGAGAGAGAGCGGGGGGGGCGGGGCCGCTCAGTGTTGACCGGTAGGTGACCCGGGGGCTCTGAGAGCGGTGCCCGTGTGCCGGCAGCGCATGCGCCAACCTCGGGCCGGGCCCGGAGCGGAGCGGAGCCGCCACAAAGCGCCGGGGCCGCGGCTGCGCGTCAGACGCCGCCAAATACGCGGGAAACCCCATCCCTGGGCCCAGGGATCCGGGATCGTCCCAATCCTCCACCGCGACCACCGGGCTGGAGCTGGAGCTGGAGCTGGAGCTGCAGCCGCCCCCCCCCCCCCGTCCCCATTCATTAACCCCCCCCCCCCCCCACACGGGCAGTTTCATCCCAATCACAGGGATTTGCATCAACCTCATTCAGGGATTGATCCCAATCTACTATCCCGCGGATTTCCATCCCAATACTGAGCATTGCACGACGCCCCCACCCCAAACCCAGGGAATTATCCCCCACACATACACGGGCATTTACATCCCAATCCCATGAATTTGTATCCTATCTAAATCAGGGATTGATCCCGACTCCCTATCCCGATGTTGAACATTGCAAGATGCCCCCTTCCCCAAACCTGGGGAATTATCCCCCACACATACACGGGCATTTACATCCCAATCCCATGAATTTGTATCCTATCTAAATCAGGGATTGATCCCGACTCCCTATCCCGATGTTGAACATTGCAAGATGCCCCCTTCCCCAAACCTGGGGAATTATCCCACCAACCGCACATGGGTGGTTATTATTCCAAAGTCACGAATTTCCATCCTATCTAAGTCAGGGATTGCCCCCCACCCTCCCCCCCAGATCTCCCATCCCGGGGATTTCCCTCTGAATGCGGGTCCTTGCAGGATGCTCCCAGTGCAAACCTGGAGAATAAGCCAGTTCGGTATCTTGACTGCACATGCCCAGGTCATAGGTCACTCGTGCTAAACATTCTCGCTGGCCGAGCTGCTGTGTGTATACAGACCTGCGTTTCATCCGTATTTTCCAGGTTTGCTTCTTCCAGGTAAGAAAATACTGCTTTCAAAACTTAACTAGGTGTATATATGGTTAATTTGTACAAAACTATGATGATTTTGTTGGTTTTATTGCTTTATGCTTCGGTGAGTGAGCGAGATCATGACAATTTCTTTTACATTGCAACTTGTACCAGTATGTAATGGACATGCTTACAGGACCCTATTCGGATTAACATATGATTGACCTTATTATTTATTTTGTTTTATATGTTACTGGCAAAGCCATGCGCATTTGTGCAACTTTGGACTGTGGGAGTAGCACGTATCACCTGAATAAGTGGATGCAGAATGTGTGTGACAGCCACAACTGTCAATTTGTAACGGGAAACTGTTTCTGCTCACCTGCCTTCAAACTCGAGGAAAATAAACTGCAGATGCTGGTTTAAATCGAAGGTAGACACAAAATGCTGGAGTAACTCAGCGGGTCAGGCATCATCTCGGGAGAGAAAGAATGGGTGACGTTTTGTGTCGAGACCCTTCTTCAGAAGTCTGGAGAATAAGCGAGTTAGGTATCTCGCTTCAGACTTCTGAAAAAGGGTCTTTACCCGAAATATTACCCATTCCTTCTCTCCTGAGGTGCTACTTGACCCGCTGAGTTACTCCAGCATTTTGTGTCTACCTTCGATTTAAACTAGCAACTGGAGTTTTTTCCCTAGTGTTTGAAGGGAGGTGGGCAGAAACAGTTTCCCTTTGCAAATTGACAGTTGTGGCTGTCACACACATTCTGCATCCACTTATTCAGGTGATACGTGGTACTCCCACAGCCCAAAGTTGCACAAATGTGCATGGCTTTGCCCAGTAACATATAAAACAAAATATATAATAAAGTCAATCATATGTTAAGTCAAATAGAGTCCTGTAAGCATGCCCATTACATACCGTACAAGTTACAATGCAAACAAAAATTGGCATGGCTTTGCTCACTCACTGAAGCACAAAGCAATAAAACCAACAAAATCAACGTAGTTTTGTACAAATTAACCGTAAATACGCCTAGTTAATAGTTTTGAAAGCAGCATTGTGTTACCTTGAAGAAGCAAAACTGGAAAATACGGATGAAAAGCAGGTCTGTATACGCGCAGCAGCTCAGCCGGCGAGAATGTTTAGCACGAGTGACCTATGACCTGGGCATGCGCAGTTGAGATACCGAACTCGCGTATTACCACCATACCTGCACAAGGGCGATTATTATCCCAATCCCAGGAATTTTCATCTGCTGAAATCAGGGATTTATTACGATCTTCCATCCCGCAGATATCCCTCCCAATGCTGAGCATTGCAGGATGCCCCTCCCCCCAACCCAGGGAATTATCCCACCTGCACACGGGCTATTATTGCAATGCCAGAAATATCCATCCTTTCTAAATTAGGGATTGTTCCCAATCTCAATGTGGAATATCGCAAGATGCACCTCCCCTAAACCCAGGGAATTATCCCCCACCCACACACGGGCAATTTTGATCTCATTCCCAGTAATGAGCATTCTATGTAAATCAGGGATTGATTTATCCCAATGCTATCCCAATCCCAATGCTGAGCATTGCAAGATGCCCCTACTCCAACCCAGAGAATTACCCCCCACCCACACACGGGCGATTATCCCAATCCCAGGAACTTGCAGCCTACCTGAATCAAGGATTGCCCCCAACCCCGACCCACAATCCCGTGATTTTCCTCCCAATGCTGAGAATTGCATTGCTGAGATCTTGTGTTTCTCCCACACTTCAAAGACGTGCAGGTTAATTAGCTTGTGTAAAATTGTAAATTGTCCAATCATTTAGAATAGTGCTAGTATACGGGGTGATCGCTGGTTGGCGCGGGACTCAGTGGGCTGAAGGGCCTGTTTCTTCTCTGAAGTCTAAAGTAAACTGTAAAGACAGCATCCGAGCAAAGGATGGATCCTGGGTCTCTGGCGCTGTGAGGCGGTGACTCTACAGTTGGACCACCGTGCTGTTCTTGAACTCTATATATGAGCTGTTGTGATGCGTTCTACCTTGGCTGACCTGCAGCTGCTGCCTGTGGTCTATTCTCAGTGCCCGCTCTCCAGGTGGGATCAGTCTGCCAACTCCATCTGACGCACGTGCAGCCATGTCCCAGGTGGTGGGTTTCCAAGTGGGCGCCGAGTTCTCGAGCTACAGCGAGCTGCACCGGGAGTACCGGCGCTACCAGAGGGACAGCTCCGTGCAGATGTGGACCAGGCACTCGCGGGACCATCAAGGCGCAGCGGCGTCGGGCACCCCAAGCGCCCGAATGAACGACGCGCTGAACTTTGCCGAGATCGACTACGCGTGCATTCACGGCGGCAAGTTATTCAAGACCAAAGGATCCGGCAAACGGACAATCCAGAGGTGAGGAAATACTTGCAGGGGCGACACAGCGGCACTGTTGGTAGAGCCGCTGCCTCACAACGCCGGGGATCCGGTTCCATCCTGACCACGGGTGCTCTCCGTGTGTGGAGTTTGCACGTCCTCTCTGTGACCAGCTGTGTTTCTTCTGTGGGCTTCAGTTTCCTCCCATATCCAAAACACCGTGCAGGTTTCTTGGTTAATTGGCCCTCTGTTAATCGTCCCGAGTGTGTCGGGAGTGGATGACAAAGTTGAGAGAACATGGAACATGGTCGACACCTGCTCCTGTTTCCTACGTTCTTATTTAAAGATGTTTTTATCCTTTTAAATTTAATAATATGTTTAGCTGGGTAGTTAGTTTTGTTTGGAGTTACATCATGGAAACAGCCTTTCGGCCCATCGAGTCACACCGACCACCAATCATCCCATTCACACTAGTTCTATGTTATCCCACTTTCTCATCCACTCTCTACACACGAGGGGCAATTTACAAAAGCAAATTAACCCACAAACCTGCATGTCTTTAGAATGTGGAAGGAAACCACTTGGAAAAAACCTACATGGTCACAGGGAGGACATACAATCTCCACACAGACAGCACCTGTAGTCAGGATCGAACCTGAGTCTCCGGCGCTGTGAGGCAGCAGCTCCTCTGCTGCCCCTGTCTGGCTCTTTCTCTTTTTTTCTCTGTCTCTCTCTCCCCTCTCTTCATTTTTTTCTCTCTTTTGCACTCTTTGTTCATCTTTGATTGTGTGTCTCCTCTCTCTCTCTCTCTCTCTCTCTCTCTCTCTCTCTCTCTCTCTCTCTCTCTCCTCTCTCTCTCTCTCTCTCTCCTCTCTCTCTCTCTCTCTCTCTCTCCTCTCTCTCTCTCTCTTCTCTCTCATCTCTCTCTCTCTCTCCTCTCTCTCTCTCTCTCTCCTCTCTCTCTCTCTCTCTCTCTCTCTCTCTCTCTCTCTCTCTCTCTCTCTCTCTCTCTCTCTCTCTCTTCTCTCTCTCTCTCTCTCTCTCTCTCTCTCTCTCTCTCTCTCTCTCTCTCTCTCTCTCTCTCTCTCTCTCTCTCTCTCTCTCTCTCTCTCTCTCTCTCTCTCTCTCTCTCTCTCTCTCTCTCTCTCTCTCTCTCTCTCTCTCTCTCTCTCTCTCTCTCTCTCTCTCTCTCTCTCTCTCTCTCTCTCTCTCTCTCTCTCTCTCTCTCTCTCTCTCTCTCTCTCTCCCTCTCCCTCTCCCTCTCCCTCTCCCTCTCCCTCTCCCTCTCCCTCTCCCTCTCCCTCTCCCTCTCTCCCTCTCTCTCCCTCTCTCCCTCTCTCCCTCTCTCCCTCTCTCCCTCTCTCCCTCTCTCCCTCTCTCCCTCTCTCCCTCTCTCCCTCTCTCCCTCTCTCCCTCCCTCCCTCCCTCTCCATTTCTCCACCTCTCTCCTCTCTACCTTTTTACCTCTCTCCCCCACCACACATTTTCCCATTCCTACTCGCTGGGATTGTATAGAGTGGTTGAGTCATCCCAAACAGAAATAGGCCCTTCGGTCCAACTTGCCCACGCTCATCGAGATGACCCATGTACACCAGTCCCGCCTGCCCTCAGAACCTTCCCTATCCATGTACCTTTCCAAATGTATTTTAAATGCTAGAGTACCTGCCTCAACTATCTCATCTGGAAACTAGTTCCATTTACCACCCCACTGTGCAGAAAAGGTTACCCCTTGTGTTCTTTTTAAATCTTTCCCCTCTCATGTTAAACTGTCCTCTGGATCTTGATTCCCCAATCCTGGATAAATGATTTATGCATTCACCCTATCTATTCCACTTGTGACATACAATTTGCTGTGTTAACACAAGGGACACGGTATTATCCATGTTATCCCACTTTGCCATCCACTGCCTGCACACTTGGGACAATTGACAATTTGATAGTTTGTGTTTTATGGTTCAGAGACTGGATTGATATCCCAGTGGGGGAGTGTGATATTATCCCATTAAATCACACAGGGTCTTCCGCCTGCAATGATCATCAAGCACCCAGCTTGTTATGTACTATGTGTAGGAAGGAACTACAGATGCTGGTTTACACTGAAGATAGACACAAAATGGTGAAGTAACTCAGCGGGGAGGGCAGCATCTCTGGAGAAATATAATAGGTGACGTTTCGGTTTGACACCCGCCTTAAGACAGAGTCAGGGGGGAGGTAAACTAGAAGTTTCTCCCACTCTCGGCGTTCTATTAATTTCACTGTCGTCTTGCTTAGTTTCACTGTTTGTATCAACTTCTTATCACCTTCTCCACCGCCAACAATGGACCATTGTGGGCTCCACCTTTTCTTTATCATTGTTGCTGGCTTTGATTTGTTCTTTCATATCTTTCATTCATTTGTTCTTTGTAACCCTTCATCCCCCTAGTTCCCTCTCCTCTGACTCTCAGTCTGATAAAGGGTCCCAACCAGAAACGTCACCTACTCCTTTTCTCCAGAGATGCTGCCTGACCCGCTGAGTTACTCCAGCATTTTGTGTCCATTTCCTTTGTTATGCACTATGTTATCTTACACCAATCCTGCATTAATCACATTTTGTTGCAGCTGTTGCTTCAAGTCCCCCCAGTTTGTGAAAGAGTTTATTATCAGTCAAAGGGCAGTCATTCAGCACACCATCTTGTCTTCCCACTCACACTGCTTCATGGCCAATGTCAATGGAATATTTCTGTTGGATTCTGTGATGATTGTAAAAGATCGCCATACACTGCTGGTCTGAATCATCCTACCACAACGAGAGAGCAGTCCTGAACTGTGATCTTCCTCTTTGGTGACCCTCGGACTATCTTTGTTTGGACTTTACCTTGCACTAAATGTTATTCCCTTACCGTGTATCTATACACTGTAAATGGCTCGATTGTAATCATGTATTGTCTTCCCACTGACTGGTTAGCATGCAACAAAGCTTTTCACTGTACCTCGGTACAAGTGACAATAAACTGAACTAAACAAAACTGAAGAAGGGTCTCAATCCGAAGCGTCACCTATTCCTTTTCTCCGGAGATGATGCCCGACCTGCTGAGTTACTCCAGCATTTTGTGTTTATCGATTGCTGGTGTTCACCCAGTTGGCTTACACACTGCCTCCCACTGTCTTTTTCAGAACCAACAAGATGAAGTGTCCCTGTGTCATTAAAGTCCGTCTTTCTGCGGATGGAAACAAGTTTGTGGTGAAAGAGATGAATGAATCGCATAACCACACAGTGCCGCAGGTAAAAGCAGAACACACACACCAGCCAGGTAGAGTTGTTGGATCTGCCACTGCTTCAGATTGTCGGCTCAGTGTGTGTGTCTGTGTGTGTGTGTGTGTGTGGGGTGGGGGGGTGTCTGTGTGTGTGTGTGGGGGGGGGGGGGTGCGTGTGTCTGTTGTCCCACCTCTCCACATTTTCAGAAAGCATTAGACTAGTTCTGGACACGCTCGGTTCCAGCCTTGGATCCTAGGCTGTTGAATATCTTAGTTCAACAATACAGCACAGAAACAGGCCCTTCGGCCCACCGAGTCCGCGCCCACCAGCGACCCCCCACATTAACACTATCCTACACATACTCGGGACAATTTACACATGCACCAAGCCAATGAACCTCCATACCTGTAATCTTTAGAGTGTGGTAGGAAACTGAAGAGCTTGGAGAAAACCCACGCAGGTCACGGGGAGAACGTAAAAACTCCACACAGACAGCACTCATGGTCGGAATCCAACTTGGGTCTCCGGCGCTGTAAGGCAGCAACACTACAGCTGTGCCAAAATGCCATCCAGAATATGTCCACGTAATTATTTACAACGAGCTTATAAGAACTCCGTCTCTCTGCCCGTGTCTTTGCCTGTGAGAGAATGTTACCTGTGGCACCAACACATATCGGTGGGACTTAAAGCTGTAGGCTGCAATAAAGTGGGATTTGTGCAGAATTGGCTCAAGATAACATAGCAACAAAGATAGACACAACAAGCTGGAGTAACTCAGCGGGTCAAGCATCATCTCTGGAGAAAAGGAATAGGTGACGTTTCAGATCCTTCCCGGCTGGTCTGAAGAAGGGTCTCGACCCGAAATGTCACCTTTTTCTTTTCTCCAGAGATGTTGTCTGAACCGCTGAGTTGCTCCAGCTTTTTGTGTCTAGAATTGGCGTAAACTAGAATCTGCTGTTTAGTTTAGACATACAGCGTGTAAACAGGCCCTTCAGCCCACTGAGTCCAGGCTGACCAGCAATCCCTGCACATTAACGCTATCCTACACACATCAGGGACAACTTTCAATTTTAGCAAGCCAATTAGCCTATAAACCTGTACATCTTTAGAGTGTGAGAGGAAACCGCAGCTCCCGAAGAAAACCCATGGGGAGAACGTACAATCTCCGTACAGACAGCACCCGTAGTCAGGATCAAACCCGGGTCTCTGGTGCTGTAACACAGCAACTCTTCCGCTGCACCACCGTGCTGCCCCGACACATAGAACAGAACAAGATGGGTGCTTGATGGTCATTGCCGACAATGTAGGTGGAAGAGCTGGTGTGATTCTATGGGATGATATCACACTCCCCCACTGGGATATCAATCCAGCCTCTGAACTCTGACAACTTTGCCATTGTTTAACAGAGTCAGACTGATACACTCGATATCACTAGTCATTTCCCTCACAGTAACAAGTTTTATTTACGTAGTTCAAACGCACTAAAAATATCTCCAGCTTTCAGGGACATTATCAAAGTAATTGATGTGAACTACCTTAGCAGGGATTCTGGAGATGACCTATAACTTAGGTGGAGTTGGTGGATTTCAAGGAATGTCTTATAATGGGGTTTAAGGAGGCAAGAGTGTCTGAGGGTGATCTGAGAGAAGTATATCTGTTCATGAGAGGCATAGAATGGAGACCCTCGGACTATCTTTAATTGGACTTTACTGGACTTTATCTGATGCTAATCATTATTCCCTTTATCCTGTGTCTGTGGACGGCTTAGACACAAACATCCGGAGGAACTCAGCAGGTCAGACAGCATCTCTGGAGAAAAGGAATACATGACGTGTCGGGGCAAGACCCCTCTTCAGACCAGAAAAGGAATAGGTGAAATTTCGGGTCGAGACCCATCTTCAGATTGATGCTTCCTGACCCGCTGAGTTACAGCAGCTTTTTGTATCTATCTTCGGTTTAAACCAGCATCTGCAGTTCCTTCCAACACATTTCGACTGTGGACGGCTTGATTGTAATCATGGATAATCGTTCTATGGACTGGTAGCATGCAACAAAAAAGCTTTTTGGTACACGTGACAAGAAACTAGACTAAACTAGATGGGGAATATGGTCCGATTGTTTTTCCCCATTGTAGTTGTGGAGGTGCAGAGACACATAGAGGGAGAAAGTTCCAAATAGCTGCTGAAGGCAAAGTCAATTGGACAGGGATTAAAATTCAGGAATGGGCTGGGGCCAGAGTTAGAGAATTTTGTATTATATATATATATATGTGACCGAGACGTAAATGTAGATGGGTTGATGAGTAAGTTTGCTAATGACACCAAAATTAGGAGTTGCAGACAACGGGAAATGCTGTCTGTAGATATCAGAACGTAGACCAGCTGCAGAAAGGGGTGGAGAAATGGCAGATGGAGTTTAACCTGAGCAAGTGTGAGGTGATGCACTTTGACAGGTTAAATGCAAGGAGAGAGTATACGTTTAATGGCATGACCATTAACAGCATTGATGTGCAGAGGGATCTTGGAGTTCAAGTTCATAGCTCACTGAAGGAGGCAGCACAAGTAGATAGGGTGGGGAAGAAGGCGCCATAAATGACAGGAGCAGAATTAGGCCATTCAGCCCATCGTCTATTCTGCCATTCAATCATGGCTGATCTATCTCTCCCTCCTAACCCCATCCATCTGCCTTCTCCCCATAACCCCTGACACCAGCAATAATTAAGAATCCATCTATCTCTGCCATAAATATATCTACTGACTTGGCCTCCACAGCCTTCTGTGGCAAAGAATTCCACCAATTCACCACCCTCTGACTCAAGAAATTCCTCCTCTCCTTCCTAAAGGAATGTCCTTTAATTTTGAGGCTATGGGGTCTTGTCCGACACTCTTCCACTGGAGGAAGCATCCTCTCCACATTTATCCAAACGTTTCACTATTCGGTACGTTTCAATGAGGTCCCCTCTCATTCTTCTAAACTCTAGCGAGTACAGGCCCAGTGCTGACAAACGATTATCATATGTTAACCAGTATGGGTGAAACGTGTGGTATGCATGTCTTCTGTGCTAGGGGCATTAAATATAAGAGTCAGCAAGTCATGATGCAGCTCTATAGGGCTTTAGTTAGACTGCATTTGGAGTATTATGTGCAGTTCTAGTCGCCCCATTACAGGAAAGATGTGGAGGCTTTGGAGAGGGTGCAGAGGAGGTTTACCAGAATGCCGCCTGGATTAGAGGGTTTCAGCTACAGGGGGGGGTTGGATAACCTTGGGTTATTTTCTCTGGAACGTCAGAGGTTGAGGGAAGACTCGACGGAAGTATATCAAGTTTTGAGAGGCACACATAAGGTCGGCAATCAGAGGCTTGTCCCCAGGGTGGAGATGTACAACACTAGACGGCAGAGTGATATGGTGAGAGGGGGGAGGTTTAATGTGCGAGGCAAGATTTTTACACAGAGAGGGGTGGGGGCTGGGAATGCACTGCCAGAGATGGTGGTGGATGCAGATACGATAGTGGTGTTTAAGAGGCTTTGGGAAAGGCACATGGAAGTTCAGGGAATAGAGCGATATGGATCATGTACAGGGAGATGAGATCAGTTCAACTTGGCATCATGTTTGGCACAGATAATGTAGGCTGGAGGGCCCATTCCTGTGCTGTTCTGTGCTCTAATATGGGATCTGAGCTTAGTTTACAGATACAGCATGGAAACATAGGCCTACCTAGTCCATGCTGATCATCAACCACCTGCGTGCACTGGTTCTATGTTGTCCTACTTTCTCATCCACTCCCGACACGCTCGGGGCAATTTACAGAGGACAATTGACCTCCAAACCGGATGAACTGACCCTAGGATCTTGCTTGTGCACCACAGGAAGAGGAGGAGAGTCTCCGGCACCAAAGGCGCTTTGTTACAGCGCTGCGCGTGGACCCCACTTCCATCGTCTCGCTGCGGAGTAATGGAGCGGGTGTCCAGGTGCAGCTGGGGGAGGTTGCCGGCAAGGTGCTCGCTGATGAGGATGCCCATAGCCCCGCACGCAAGGAGAAATGGGACGAGTTCAAGACCAACAAAACCGACTTGGAGATGACGGTGCCCACACTGGCAGCCGTCAAGGGTAAGGTCATAAGGAATAGGAGTAGAATTAGGCCATTCGGCCCATCAGGTCTACTCCGTCATTCAATCATGGCTGATCTATCTCTCTCCCCTAACCCCATTCTCCTGCCTTCTCCCCATAACCTCTGACACCCGTACTGATCAAGAATCAAGGTAGGTGAAGGTGTCCTCGCTTGTCCCAGGCCTAACCGGCTGCTCCAGGTTTGCACCACTCCCTCTCTTGTCCTGGGGTATCCTGCATCCTTCCTTCATTCCGGAATAATGCGGATCACCCCTTTATTGGGTTAATGATGACCATTTGATGGCTCTGGGCCTGTACTCGCTGGAGTTTAGAAGGATGAGGGGGGACCTCACTGAAACTTACCGAATAGTGAGAGGACCGGATAAAGTGGATGTGGAGAAGATGTTTCCACTAGTGGGAGAGTGATGGAACAGAGGGTGCAGCCTCACAATAAAAGGACGTTCCTTTAGAAAGGAGATGAGAAGGAATTTCTTTAGTCAGAGGGTGATGAATCTGTGGAAATCATTGCCACAGATGGCTGTGGAGGCCAAGTCTGTGGCTATTTATAAAGCAGAGATTGACAGGTTCTTGATTCGTTAGGGTGGTAAATGGGGTTGAGAGGGAAAGATAGATCAGCCATGATTCCTAGACTCCCACGAGTGGAAAGATCCTCTCCAGATGCACTCTACCCTGGCATTTCACTATCTGGTAAGTTTCAACGAGGCCCCTCCTCATCGTTCTAAACTCCAGCGAGTACAGGCCCAGTGCCGTCAAACACTGATCAGATGTTAACCCAGACATTCCTGGTATCATTCTGGTAAACCTCCTCTGGACCCTCTCCACCGCCAGCACACCCTTCCTTAGACATGGGGCCAGAACTGCTCCCAATATTCCAAATAAATGGATGAGGATTGGGTGTGGATCCTCCTTCCCCCATCTCATGATAGTGCACTGTCTTGTCACTAGATCGCTCCCTCCTCTCCCCTGGGATAGTCAATGACTTTTACACTTCAGAGATACAGCGCGGAAACTGGCCGTTCGGCCCATCGAGTTGGTGCTGACCAGCAATGGTCCTGTACGCTAACTTACACACACAAGGGGCCATTTCTTTTTACAACTTACTGAAACCAAGTAACCTACAATCCTGCAAGTCTTTGGAGTGTGGGCGTAAACCGAAACACCCAGTGAAAACCCATGAACGTACAAACTCCGTACAGACCGCACCCACAGTCAGGATGGAACCCGGGTCTGTAGCGCTGTAAGGCAGCAACTCTACAGCTGTGTCCCCAATACTTTCTCATGGGATCGCTCTTGGATCGTGCCACGCACTCTTCAGATGACTCTTCCCTCCTGTAACCCCACCCAGGCTGCATCTGCAGTTCCTTCCTCCACCTGTCACTTGCAAGGCTTTGTCCTGCCCCCACCTCTCTTCCAGCTTCCTCCCTCCCACCCCCCCCCCCCCCCCCGACTTGCCACAATTAGTTGAAGAAGGGTCCCGACCTGATACATCACGTATCCATGTTTTCCAGACATGTGTGGGAAAGAACTGTAGGTGCTTGTTTACACTGGAGATGGACACAAAATGCTGCAGTAACTCAGCGGGTAAGGCAGCATCTCTGGAGAAAAAGAATCGGAGACATTTCAGGTCAAGACTCTTACTCAGACCGAGAGTCAGGGGCGAGGGGAAACTCCAGAGATACTACCTGACCTGCTGAGTTATTCTCGCACTTTGTCTTTCGTCATGAACCAGCATCTGCAGATCCTTGTTTCTCCAGAGTTTGATAGAGCTGCATCTTGACTATCTGACTCTTGTACTCAGTGCACCGACCGATGAAGGCAAACGTACCTCACCATTGTCACTGTGCGTTACCAGTGCTTTGTTCAGAATCCATTTCAGAATCAGAGTCAATTTATCGGCCTAGTTTGTACACAAACAAGGAATTTGACTTGGTGCTTTACTACACGTGATAAAAACACGAGACAGCAGACAATTAAAAAAACATTATAATTAAACAATGCAAAAATAAAGTGCAAGAGTAATAAGTGGTAGCTTTGCTAAATATTGCATGTGTAAATATCTAAAATGCACTTGGAGAGTTCATAATTGTTTGTCTTACAGACCAGAATGTAGTGGTGTAGAGTGGTTGTTAACTAGACCTACCGCTCGTGGGAAGAGGCTGTGTTTGTGTCAGGATGTGTCCAGAGGGGAGGGCTTCATGAGAGAGTTAGATATACAGTGCATTCAGAAAGTATTCACACACCTTCACTTTTTCCACATTTTGTTACTTTACAGCCTTATTTTAAAATGGATGAATTATTTTTTTTAATCATCAATCTACACACAATACCCTATGATAAAAAAAAGTGAAAACAGATGTTTAGAAATTTTTGCAAAGTAATTAAAAAGAAATAACTGATATCATATTTACAAATGTATTCAGACCCTTTACTCCGTACTTTGTTGAGGCACCTTTGGCAGTGATTGCAGCCTCAAGTCTTCTTGGGTATGACGCTACAAGCTTGGCACACCTGTATTTGGGTAATTTCTCTCATTCTTCTCTGAAGCTCTGTCAGGTTGGATGGGGAGTGTCGATGCACAGCTTTTTTCAGGTCCCTCCAGAGATGTCCGGGTTCAAGTCCGGGTTCTGGCTGGGCCACTCAAGGATATTCACAGACTTGTCATGAAGCCACTCCTGCTTTGTCTTGGCTGTGTGCTTGGGGTCATTGTCCTGTTGGAAGGTGAACCTCCTCCCCAGTCTGAGGTCCAGAACGCTCTGGAGCAGGTTTTCATCAAGGATCTCTCTTTACTTTGCTCTGTTCATTTTTCCCTTGATCCTGACTAGTGTCCCAGTTCCTGCCGCTGAAAAACATCCCCACAGCATGATGCTGCCACCACCATGCCTCACCGTAGGTATGGTATTGGCCAGGTGATGAGCAGTGCCTGGCTTCCCCCAAACGTAACGTTTGGCATTCAGGCCAAAGAGTTCAATCTTGGTTTCATCAGACAAGAGAATCTTATTTCTCATGGTCAGTGAGTCCTTTAGGTGCCTTTTGGCAAACTCCAAGCAGGCCATCATGTGCCTTTTACTGAGGAATGGCTTCCGTCTGGCCACTCAACCATAAAGGCCTGACTGGTGGAGTGCTGCAGATAAAGTTGGCCTTCTGGAAGGTTCTCCCATCTTCACAGAGGAACTTTGGAGCTCTGTCAGAGTGATCATCGGGTTCTTGGTCACCTCCCTGACCAAGGCCCTTCTCCCCTGATTGCTCAGTTTGGCCGAGTGGCCAGCTCTATGAAGAGTCCTGGTGGTTCCAAAGTTTTTTCCATTTAAGAATGATGGAGGCCACTGTGCTCTTCGGGACCTGCAATGCTGCAGAAAGTGTTTTATACCCTTCCCCAGATCTGTGTCTCGACACAATCCTGTCTTGGAGGTCTACGGACAATTCCTTCGTCTTCGTGTCTTGGTTTTTGCTGTGACATGCACTGTCAACTGTGGGACCTTATATAGACAGATGTGTACCTTTCCAAATCATGTACAATCAATTTAATTTACCACTGGTGGACTTCAATCAAGATGTAGAAACATCTCAAGGATAATCAATGGAAACAAAATGAACCTCAACTCAATTTTGAGCGTCATAGCAAAGGTTTGAATACTTATGTAAATGTGATATTTCAGCTATTTCTTTTAAATTACTTCGCTTCTTCATTCTGGGGTATTGAGTGTAGATTGACGATTTAAAAAAAAAGAATTTAATCCATTTTAAAATAAGGCTGTAATGTAACAAAATGTGGAAAAGCTGAAGGGGTCTGAATACTTTCTGAATGCACTGTAGGTCTTAGGGCTGATGGAATCAAGGGATATGGGGAGAAAGCCAGAACAGGGTACTGATTCTGGATGATCAGCCATGATCATATTGAATGGCGGTACTGGCTCGAAGGGCCGAATGGCCTACTCCTGCACCTATTTTCTGTGTTTCTACTTCAAAGAGTTTGTGGCCAGGGTGAGAGTGGGTCAGTCCCTTGTTCTGCCTGTTCTTGTCATATGAGGAAAGACTGGGGTTTAGAAGGATGAGAGGGGATCTTAAAGAGACGTATAAGATTATAAAAGGACTGAACAAGCTAGATGCAGGAAAATTTTCCCAATGTTGGGGGAGTCCAGAACCAGGGGACACAGTCTAAGAATAAAGGAGAGGCCATTTAAAACTGAGGTGAGAAGACACTTTTTCACCCAGAGAGTTGTGAATTTGTGGGATTCTCTGCCACAGAGGGCAGTGGAGGGCAATTCACTGGATGAATTTAAAAGAGAGTTAGATAGAGCTCTGGGTGCTAGTGGTATCAAGGGATATGGGGAGAAGGCAGGCACCGGTTACTGATTGTGGATGATCAGCTATGATCACAGTGAATAGCGGTGCTGGTTCGAAGGGCCAAATGGCCTCTTCCTGCAGCTATTTTCTGTGTTTCTATAACTCTTGTCTGCGTTTGCTTACAGACGGCATGGTGGTGGTGGTGGTGAACAAGGCCAACGTGTTGCAGGCCATCTACTACCAGGACGGCCGCATGAAGCAGACCTTCGAGAGGTTCCCAGAGGTGCTGCTGGTGGGCGCCACCTACAGCTGGGCGGGCCTGTGGCTGCCCACCTACCTGCTGCTGGCCATCGACGGCAACGGGGAGAGCGAGCTGGCGTGCCTGTGGTTCCTGCAGAGCGAGGAGCGCGAGACCGTCCGGCAGCTTCTGCGCATCTTCAGGCAGAAGAACCCGGCGGCGGAGGGAACGCGGGCGGTGGTGGTCGGCGGCCAGGCGTGTGACGGGGAGCTGGTGACCGACGTGCTGCCCCACTGCAAGCCGCTGGCCTGCCTCGCCCACACCCTGAGCGTCTTCCAGGACCACGTGACCGCCGAGAAGCTGCACGTGACCGCCGGGCAACAGTAAGCACTGGCACCGCCATTCCCTCGTGGGGCCGGAGCGGGCGGGTGGGGGGCCCAAATATTCCTCCTCCTGTCAGATTGTGTTGGTTTGTTAAAGTTGTGACTCTCATCCCTCTGCACAATCCAGTCTACCCATGTCCCATCTCATCCACTCTCTGCCCTCTCTCTCTCTCTGCTTTCCTTCTCTTACCCGCTCCTCCTTCCCTTCTTTCTTTCTCCCCCTCCTTCCTCCATCTCCCTCTTCTCCTCCGCCCCTTCTCTCCTTCTCCTCCGCCCCTTCTCTCCTTTCCCCTACTCCTGTTTCTTCCTTCTCCTCCTCACCCACTCCACCCCTCCTTCACCCACTCCTCCCCTCCTTCACCCACTCCTCTCCTCCTTCACCCACTCCTCCCCTGCTTCACCCATTCCACCCCTCCTTCACCCTTCCTCTCCTCCTTCCCCGTCCTCCCCTCTTCCCCCTACTCTCCTCCTCCCGCCTCCTCTCCTTCCCTCTACTCTCCTCCTTTCCCCTCTCCTCCACCATCGGGCAACAATAAGCTCTGGCATCGTGATTCCGTCGTGGGACCGGAGCGGGCGGGGGAGGGGGAGGTTGGGTTATCCCAAATATTCCTCCTCCTGTCACGGCGTGGGTCAGATAAGGGTGCGACTCATTCCTCAACATGGTCTGCACAATCCAGTCTACCCCTGCCCCACTCTCCCTCCTCCTTTCCACCCTCCTCTCCCCCTTTGCCTGCTCCTTCCCCTTTTGCCCCCTCCTCTCCCCTTTCTGTAGATGGGGCATCTGGTCAGCATTAGATGGGGCATCTTGGTCAGCATTAGATGGGGCATCTTGGTCAGCATTAGATGGGGCATCTTGGTCAGCATTAGATGGGGCATATTGGTCAGCATTAGATGGGGCATGTTGGTCAGCAAGGACGAGTTGGGCCGAGAGCCCTATTTCCGTGCTGTTTGACTCCACTGTTCAGTAGTCATTGAGGTCACTTTATATTTCGTAGGGAAAGAAACGGTGGAGTTTTTCTTGTAGCCGCTGGGGACTGTTGAGGTGAGAGTTTGGTTTAGTTTTGGAAATACAGATTGGAAACGGGCCCTTTGCCCCACTGAGTCCAGCCCGACCATTAATCACCCGTTCACACCAAAGATACTAGAGGAACAAGATAGACCACTCGACGTTAAAAAGCGTAGAAGGACATGGCACCATTTTAGTGGGCAGAAAATTGCAGAAACATTTAAAAAGAAAAAATAACAAAAATGTATGAATTGATAGATGTTATTTTCTGCATTTTAATGGTATCATCACACATACTGTTCCCCCAAAACACTGATTACACTGCGAGAGGCAGAACGAACGGCGGGGTTTGCTTACTAAAATGGCGAACGTCCCGCTCCTTTACACACTACACTTCAGTATAGGCGATTTCAACGGAGTGGTCCATCTTGTTCCTCTAGTATCATTGGTTCACACTAGTTCTGGGCGACACACGGGACAATTTACAGAGGCCAATTAACGTACAAACCTGCACGTCTTTGGAACTTGGGGGGAAACCGGAGAACCCGGAGGAAACCCACATGGTCACAGGGAGAGCGTACAAACTCCACACAGACAATGCCTGTGGACAGGATGGATCCTGGGACTGGCACTGTAAGGCAGCAACTCTACCGCTACGCCACCTTGCTGCACCGGGAGGTTCCTCACCTTGTCTCCTCTTCCCTTTCTTCCCGCCAGGAGCCAGCTGCTGCAGATCCTGCACAGTATGTGTTACGCCACGTCCACTGAGGACTACGACCTGCTGTACCGCCAGCTGCTGGACTCCAACGCGGAGAGCGCCGTCGACTACTTCCACAAGACGTGGCACGGGTCCCGCCGCCAGTGGGTGGAGGGCTTCAAGCACGAGAACGAGAGCTACCTCACCAGCACCCTCCAGCGGGTGCAGGTGATGAGCCAGAGGCTGGCGGCCGCGGTCGAGGACTTCTCCGACGTGACCTCCTTCACCCGGGACCTCCTGAAGGCTGTGGACACGGTGCGGGCCGAGTGCGACCAGCGGGTGTTGCAGAGTGAGCCCCCCGCAGGGCCAGAGGACAACTCCGCGGAGTGTTCCTACCGGGCGCTGCTCACCGACTTCGCCTTCCGCCGGGTGCGGACGGAGCTGCAGGAAGCGGAGTCGGTCTCCTTTCTCAGCGTGGAGGCCGAGAGGGCCTGGCCCGTGTGCCGGCGCCGGGCCCTGGTGACGGACCAGGCCAGCTGCCAGTGTGCCTTCCGCACCTCCATGAGGCTCCCCTGCCGGCACGTCCTGGCTCTCCGGCGGCTGCTGGGCTCCGACCTCTTTGAGCCCTCGCTCTGCGCCGCTCGCTGGACGCAGGAGCACTTCCTCGGCGGTCAGCTCCCGCCCGCGTCGCCGAGGGAGCGGGCCAAGGTGCAGCAGGAGCGATATCGCCAGGCCCTCAAGGTAGCTCGCAAACTCTCCTCCCTCGCCGCCCGGTGTCCGGCCGAAGACTTTGGCAGGTGCCTGGCGGTCATGACGGCCGTCACCGACATCTGGGCCAGAGGTGGCCAGGTGCAAGTCACCGAAACCAATGGTTTGTAGCGACGCAGTCTCAGAGAGAGTGAAGCAACGACACACAAAACATGGAGCAGCACAGCACAAGGACAGGCCCTGCAGCACACAATGAACATGATGCCAAGACCATCGCTTATCTACCTGCATATCATCCATATCTCCCCATTCCTTGCATATCCATGTGCCTATCAACTGCCTCGTAAACTCCATTATCACATCTACCTCTACCGCCACATATGGTTCATAAGATCATAAGTGACAGGAGTAGGATTAGGCAATTTGTCCCATCAAGTCTATTCTGCCATTCAATCATGGCTGATTCATCTCTTCCTCACCCCATTCTCCTGCCTTCTCCGCATAACAGAGAAACATAGAATATTAGTGCAAGATCAGACCATTCAGCCCTTCGAGCCAGCACCGCCATTCAATGTGATCATGGTAGATCATCCACAATCTACCCCGTTCCTGCCTTCTCCCCATATCCCTTGATTCCACTAGCCCTCAGAGCCCTATCTGACTCGTTTGAATGCATCCAGTGAATCGGCCTCCACTGCCTTCTGAGGCAGAGAATTCCACAAATTCGCAACTCTGGGTGAAGAATCTTTTCTTCATCTCAGTTCTAAATGGCCTAGCCCTTATTCTAAAATTGTGGCCCCTGTTTCTGGACTCCCCCAACATCGGGAGCATCTAGCTTGTCCAATGTCTTAATAATCTTATATGTTTCTATAAGATCCGCTCTGATCCTAAATTCCTGTGAATACAAGCCCATTTGTTCCATTCTTGCGTCATATGACAGTTCTGCCATCCTGGGAATTAACCTCGTGAACCTACGCTGCTCTC
>NC_135971.1:31687873-31695873 GCF_053455715.1 Rhinoraja longicauda
CACCCACCGGATCATTGATATAAATATCTGGACCCTCTCCAATGTCAACAGATCCTTCCACAGATACGAGGCCAAAAAGATCTCACAATATTCTGCTGGTCTAACCAGCACCTTATAAAGCCTCAGCATTACATCATTTGTTTTATCTTCTGGTCTGAAAAATAATGCTAACCTTGCATTTGTGTTCCTTACTCGCGAATGAACCTGCAAGTTAATCTTTCGGGAATCCTGCACCAGCATTCCCAACACCCAATTCAGATTTATTGATCCTATCACAATTTAGAAAATAGTCTAAATGTTTATTCCTTCTACCAAAGTGCATGACCGTACACTTTGCTGTGCTGTATTCCACCTGACACTTCTTTCCCCAATCTGCCAACTTGCCCAAGTCCTTCTGCAAAGTCCCTGCATCCACAATACTACCTGCCCCGACACCTATCTTCATATTATCCGCAAACTTGGCCACAATGCATCAATTCCATCACACCGATCTTTAACGTGTAACATGGAAAGTAGTGGACTCAACACTGGCCCCTGTGGAACACCACTCGTCACCGGCAGCCAACCAGAAAACGCATCCTTTATTCACACTCTTTGCCTTCTGACAGTCTGCCCAACGTTATTCCATGTTAGTACCTTGCCTCTAATACCACAGGCTCTTGTCTAGTTGTGCATCCTCACTTGCAGCACCTTATCAGAGACCTTCTGAAAATCCAAGTTAACAACATCCTCTGACTGGCCTTTATCTGTCCTGTTTGTTGATGCCTCAAAGAATTCCAACAGATTTGTCGGGCAAGATCACCCCTGAACAAAACCATGTTGACTTTGGTCTATTTTGTGACATGCGGCCAAGTGCCCTGAAAGCTAATCCTTAATAATAATGGACTCTAAAACCTTAGAGATCACTGAAGTCAGGCTAAAATTTCCTTTCTATTGCATCGATCCCTTCTTAAACAGTGGTTCCTAAAAGCTTTCCAAACCTCTTGCTCCCTGCCAATCTTTGCCATATTGTATGCCTTCACATTTGCTTTGATGTTGTCTTTGAGGAGCGGTGTGTGGAGAAAACATCATCTATCCTCTTTCACTGCCTTTCCCATCCAAACCTCCATCAACCACCTCACTCTCCTCAGTCCGAGTCACCATGAATATTGGGAACTGACCAAGGGGAACACCGTTTCCTTCAATGATTCCTGTCACTGAAAGGTGGGCTGGGGTGTCTGGCAGTAGAACTGTGCACGTTCTCCTAGTCCACCTCTATCTACACACCCTCTCTTCAGGCCACTCCTTCCCCCTCTCTGGGACATTACAATTCTCCTTTCACTCCCCCACCCAGGGAACACTGACTGTGGACAGTGAGGGACACTGGTGTTAGTGGGAGATATCCGGGTGTATCTCAGTCCCCAGGGAACACTGACTGTGGATAATGTGGGACACTGGTGTTAGTGGGAGATATCCGGGTGTATCTCAGTCCCCAGGGAACACTGACTGTGGACAGTGAGGGACACTGTGGGTCAGTGGGAGATATCCGGGTGTATCTCAGTCCCCAGGGAACACTGACTGTGGACAGTGAGGGACACTGTGGGTCAGTGGGAGATATCCGGGTGTATCTCAGTCCCCAGGGAACACTGACTGTGGACAGTGTGGGACACTGGTGTTAGTGGGAGATATCCGGGTGTATCTCAGTCCCCAGGGAACACTGACTGTGGACAGTGAGGGACACTGTGGGTCAGTGGGAGATATCCGGGTGTATCTCAGTCCCCAGGGAACACTGACTGTGGACAGTGTGGGACACTGGTGTTAGTGGGAGATATCTGGGTGTATCTCAGTCCCCAGGGAACACTAACTGTGGACAGTGAGGGACACTGTGGGTCAGTGGGGGAATATCTGGGTTTATCTCTGTCCTCAGGGAACACTGACAATTATTCGTCACAGCCAAGTTATTTGACTCATAATGACTAGCTGAGGCCTAAGCACTGACCCCTCTTGTCCCCGAGTCATCACAGCGCCTTACAAATGTTTTCTGTAATGCAACTACACACCATCTCACAACATTGTTGCATCACAGCTTGGTTTGGGAGCAGCTCTGCCCAAGACAGCAAGAAATTGCAGAGTTGTGGATGTTGCCAAGTCTGTTACACAGACCTGATTCCCCACTATTGGCTCCATCTGCACTTCACACTGCCTCGGGAAAACAGCCAACATAATCAAGGACCTTTCCCACCCCGGTTATTGCTGCCTTACAGCGCCAGAGCCCTGGCTTCCATCCTGACTGCAGGTGCTGTCTGCATGGAGTTGGTAAGTTCTCCCAGTGAGCCAGTGTGCTTTCTCCAGCTGCTCCGGTTACCTCCCACTTTCCAAATACTTACAGGTTTGTTGGTTAATTTGGCTTCAGCAAACATTGTAAATTGTCCCTAGTGTGTTGGATAGTGCTAGTGTTTACTGGTCACCGTGGGCTCGGAGAGCCAAAGGGCTTGTTTCCACACTGGAAATCTAAATTAAACCCCATGTGGAGACATAAAGAACTGCAGATGCTGGTTCACAAAAAAAGGCACAAAGTGTTGGAGTAACTTAGCGGGTGAGGCAGTATTTCTGGAGTGGTTCCCTCAACCAACCTCAATCCAAGGGGAATTGTTGTAACTGCAGAACAAACTACTGTCCTCTCCAAAAGCTGGCCGCAAGGACAGGCAATAACGTATGAGGGGGCTTGGTACCTGAGGACGTGTCTCCCACTGGAACGGAAGATGGTTCCTGGGTAGATTCTCCAGTTGATGATCCCTGGGTCTGTTCTCCTGTGGAGATCTTGGGATCTGGAATGAAGGAACAGAGAGACGGTAGTGCGGCAACACCGCAACATGGCATCAAACTTCGAGATGTGGACAGCAATTCAAGGAGTGCCAATGTGGAGATATCAGCATCATCTGATATCCCGTCACCGACTCTCCATCAAAAACGTTCTTCACTCCACGTGCCCCCTCCCACTCCCCTTTAGAGTCAGGGTGAATTTCAGGGATTGACCATAGAGCACAGAAACAGGTCCATCGGCCCACCTCGTTCATGCCGACTTATCTGTTAGTCCCATTTGTCCACATGTTACCCATATTCCAGTAAAACGTTGTTATCCATGCACATGTCCAAGTGACTTTTACATTTTGTTATTGTATCTGCCTCAACTATCTTCTCCGGCAGTTTGTTCCATACATCCACCACACAACATGAAATGGTTGCCCATCATGCTCCTATTAAATCTTTCCACTCTTATCTTAAATGTATGTCCTGTGGTTCCTGTTTCCCCAACTCTGGATAAAAGGTGCTGTGCATTCACCCTACCAATTCCCATCATAACCTAAAGCCTACTTTACCACCCTATCTCCTCGTGACTCCACTTTCAGTGAACTCTATCATTCACTCTGTCCTGTCCAGTTTGACTTCCCAACATGCAAACATGTAAGGACCAAGGGGAAGAACCTTCCCTTTTATGAGCCAGGAAATGAGCCTCTCCTGGTGTTTCAGTGAGAGAGCATTTTGGCAACAAAGATTACAGCTCCATAGTTTTAAAAGAGTTGTGAATAGGTCTGTCTGGACCTTGGGGGAAGTATTAAATTGGTACAGGGTCCATTACAGCATTATTAGGCAGGAACTAGGGAGACTGAAATGGGGGCCGCTGTTGTTATGCAAGTCCACATCTGACGTGGGAATTTCACTGGGAAATGTCCATGTTCTCCGGAGATGCTGCTTGACCTGCTGAGTTAGTCCAGCACTTTGTGCCTTTTGTAACTGTGGAGATGATAAAATTGGTGAAGGTGCGGATGGTGAGGAAGGTTGTCAAAGTATTCAGCGGGATGTAGATTTGTGGGATGTAGGTGTAGATGTAGAAATGGGCAGAGAAACGGCAAAGTAAGTGTGAGGTGTTGCACTTTGGAAGGACATATTGCAGGAGAAAATATGAAGTAAATAGCGAGACCCTCGAGACCATTGATGTGCAGAGGGGGTTTGGTGTCCAAGTCCATAACAACCTGGAAGTGGCAATGATCAAAAGGCATATGGTATGCTTGCCTTCATCAGTCAGGGCATTGAGTATCAGACGTAGTGGTTATCAAGGAGTCTTTTGTTTAGACAAGTGGACATGCAATGAATGGAGGGATATGGATTACGTGCAGGCAGGGGAGATATGTTTAACAGCATGGATATTGTGGGACAATGGGCCTGTTCCTGTGCTTCATGGTCCCCACCACTAATACCTGAGCTTGCAGACCCTACTAGGTCACTGGTCAAACCCTGACCAGAGTCTCTGGTCATTACTCCCCACCACTGATACCTGAGCTTGCAGACCCTGCTGGGTCACTGGTCAATCCTTGACTTGAGTCTCCACTCGTTGCTCCCTGGGGTTCCTGAGTTGTGCCAGACGGTGGATCTGGAAGAAGAGAATGGAGGCGGGAGAGGGAGGGTGAGAGATTAAAACAGAATGATCAGCTCATCAGGTGTGAAGTCGGCTGTAGACAAAGAGTCCGTGCAAACACCAAAAAATACCAACTCTCACAGGTCACACGTCTCACCTTCAACATTGCATCCTCCTCGGACACGAGCTACGCCTCGCTCCCTTGTGAAGCCAGGCTTTTACAGAGTGCTCTCACTCTATCGCTCCGACTCTCTCTTTCTCTCCCACTCTCACTCTCCCTCTCACACTCTCTCTCACACTCTCTCTCACACTCTCTCTCACTCTCCCTCACTCTCTCTCTCCCTCAATATCTCTCTCTCTCTCTCCCTCTCTCTCTCGCTCCCTCACTCTCTCTCTCTCTCCCTCACTCTCTCTCTCTCCCCGACTCTCTCTCTCTGACTCTCTCTCTGTGACTTTCTCTCTCTCACTGTGACTCTCTCTCTGACTCCAGCATTCAGCCCCTGCCCCTATGGGTCAGTCTGTCTTCAAAATACATTCTCCTCAATCTCCCCACTTACTTTCCACTTCATCCTCAATCTCATGTTCATAAATTCATGTCAGAGGAACAGAATGAGGCAATTCGCCCATCGACCACTCCACCATTTACTCATGGCTGATACTGTATATCGTTCCCTGCCAACCCTATTCACCTTCTCCTCGAAACCTTTGTCCATCTTCGTAATCAAAAACTGTCAATCTCCACTTTAAAAATACCATCGTCTTGGAGATACCAATGTCCACAGCCTTCTGTGGCAATGAATTCAACAGATTTACCACCCTCTGGCTAGATAAATCCTCCTCAGCTCGTATCTCAAGGTATATCTCTTTATTCTGAGGCTGCTTACCGCCCGTTTAATTCTTCTACAATTACTCGTTTCACACATTTCTACTTGCCCTTTCTCCTCCTCTCTCCACGCCCCTCCGCCCCTCACTCTCCATCTCTACCCTCTCCGCAATGCTCCAACTCCACTCTCCCTGGGGTATTCTCCTCCCCCCACTCCAGTCCCCCTCCTCCCCCACCCCACACTCTCTGCTCCTCCACTCCAGACCCTCTCTTCTCATGGGGGGTTACCCTCCCCAACTTGTCCCCCACTGTCCAATGATCCCTCCATCGATACCTGAGCTTGTATCTGGTTCTGGGACAGTGGACAAATCCTCCCGGGGTTCGGGTGTTGTTTCCTGGGATTCCTCAGTTGGTACGGAGGCTGGATCTGTAATAAAGTGTGGACAGACAGTGGGTGTAGTGGGGAAATAATCCAGCAGCTCTGTGGGATGGAAGGTGTCCGAAGTGCGTGGCCAACACCAGTCTCTGGTGACCCCAACGATTATCAATCCCTCTCCTGCATCCCCTCTCCCTCCGCTCCTTCATTCCATCCATTACTCAATGCAATCTGTCCATCATTATCCCTCTGACTTCATGGCCCTTCCCCTTGCCTTCTCACCCCTCTCTCCCCCCTTGCTCCCCCCTCTCTCCACCTCGCCCCCCTTGCCCACCAGCCTCTCTCCTCCTTCTCTATTCCCCCTCTTCTCATCGTACGCGGGGAGGGGAGGTGTGGTGAGGGGAACAGCTGGGTCCCGGGGTGGGAGGTTGGGTGGGGGGAGGAACAGCTGGGTCCTGGGGTGGGACGTTCGGGGGGGGGGGGGTGTTCCCCCAGAAGAGAGGGTAAGGTAGGACTCGATCCTGATTGGAGGTGGGGGAAAGAAGCAACAGATCACGTCCCCTTGATAACATATGATTAGTGTTTGTCGGCACTGGGCCTGCACTCGCTGGAGTTTAGAAGGATGACAGGGGACCTCATTGAAACTTGCCAAATAGTGAAAGGACTGGATTGAGTGAATGCAGAGGATGATTCCACAAGTGGGAGAATCTGGGACCAGAGGCCATAGCCTCCGAACAAAAACAGATGAGGAGGCATTTCTTTAGCCAGATGGTGGTGAATCTGTGGACTTTGTTGCCACAGATCGCTGTGGGGACCGTGTCAATGGATATTTTTTAGCTGGAGATTGATAGATTCGTGTTCAGTATGGGTGTCAGGGGTTATGGGGAGAAGGCAGGAGGATGGGGACGAGAGGGATAGATAGATTGAATGGTAGAATAGAATTGATGGGCCGAACGGCCTACTTCTGCTCCTAGAACTTCTGAGCTTGGTCACAGGGGGGAGTGGGTCTAGTGACAGGGTGGGGGCAATGTCCTCTGGGTCTTGCTTCCCCGACCCTAGATAAAAGATGTTATGCATTCACCCTGACGTTTATACCCCATATGAGATCATCCCTCAGCCTCTTGCCCTCCAAGGAATAAATTCCTAGCCAGTCCAACTTCTCCTTACAGCTCAGGCCATTAAGTTCCTTGCAACATCCTCGTAAATCATCTCTGCAATCTTTCCAGCTTAAGAGCATCTTTCCTATAATAGGATGACCAAAACTGATCACACACTCCACACGTGACCTCACCAACATGACATCCCAACTTATGTATTCAGTACCTTTACTGATGAAGGCCAATGTACCAAAAGCCACCTTTGCCACCCTGTCGATCTGTAATGTCACCCTCAGGGAACTGTGCTCATGAACAAGGACCAGGGCCCCCAGTCTGAGAATAAAGGGGAGGCCATTTAAAACTGAGGTGAGAATGAACTTTTTCACCAAGTGAATTTGTGGAATTCCCTGCCACAGAGGCTGTGGAGGTCAAATCACTGGATGGACTTAAGAGAGCGATAGATAGAGCTCTAGGGGCTAGTGGAATCAAGGGATATGGGGAGAAGGCAGGCACGGGTTACTGACTGTGGATGATCAGCCATGATCACAATGAATGATGGTGCTAGCTCGAAGGGCCGAATGGTCCTCTCCTGCACCTATTTTCTATGTTTCTATGTTTCCAACTCCTAAATCTTGCTGCTCTACGGCACTTCCCAGGGCCCTGCCATTCACTGATCCAGGACACAAGCCTGGCCAGATGTTTCAGAGCATTTTGGAAAAAGTTCCCATTTTGGGAACATAAATGATCTTCCCTCGACTGTCCATCGACCACGTTAGTCCATGTAAGTAACAACCAGAAAGTGGCAACACAAGATGCAGTGATAAAGGAAGCATATGGTGTGCTTGCCTTCATCACGTGGGGCATTAAGTATAAGATTCAGGATGTTATGTTGCAGTTATGTGGGACTTTGGTTCGGCAGCATTTGGAGTATTCTTTGCCATTCTAGTAGCTCCATTACAGGAAAGATGTGGAGGCTTCCGAGAGAAACAGACGGGCTTAACCAGAATGCTGCCTGGATTAGAGGGTGGACACTATGAGGAGAGGTTGGAGAAATCTGGCTGCCTCTAGGTCGTTGAGGCTGAGTACAGACCAGATAGAAGTATATAAAATCATGAGGCATAGATTGGGTAGGCGTTCAGAATGTTTTCCCAAGATGGAACTGTCAAAGACAAGAGAGCATGGTTTTAACATGGGAGGAGCGGTTTAAAGGAGATGTGTGAGGAAAGTCTTTTTACACAGAGAGTGGTGCTAGTCAGGTACGCACTGCCGGAGGTGGAGGTAGAGGCAGACATGACAGTGGCTTTTAAG
>NC_135971.1:31696373-31745373 GCF_053455715.1 Rhinoraja longicauda
AATATTATTCCTGCATCCAGCCTGTCCAATCCTTTAAGAATTTTCTATGTTTCTATAATGTTCTCTGTGTTACTAAGACTGTAGTACGTGCTAGGTACACAGCCACAGTTTCAAACTTCTTTAAAGCACAGAATTATTATGACACATGAAGAGGGCTTTGAGCATTTAAAAAAAATAAAAAAATAAAATGTTTTTTAAATTTTTTTTTACAGAACTTTTTAGAAAACAAACCCTCCCACCCTTCCCCCCACCCCCCTTATACTAACCCCAAATAAGAAAAAAGAAGAAAAGAAGAAAAGATTAAAGATTAAAGACTGCCTGGGTGTTGGGGGTTCTGCACACGCCCCATGGAATTCCAAACAGAATAAACTGTATATATATATACATCTCTCCCAAAAGAACCATTGAGAATATGAACAATTCTTCTATATATATAGGCCCCTCTTTTGTAGATAAGGACACCAGATATTTTAAAAAGTATCATATTTGTTCCTTAAATTATAAGTATTTTTTTCAAGTGGGATACAGTAAGAAATTTCATTATTCCAAAGGTCCATACTTAAATAGGAATCAGATTTCCAAGTAACTGCGATAGTCTTTTTGGCTACTGCTAAAGCAATTTTTATAAATTCTTTCTGATATTTATTCATTTTAAGTTGTGGTCTTATTCCTTCAACATCACCCAATAACAAAAATCTTGGGTTGTATGGAAGTTGTATCCCGATAATCTGTTCTTTTTAAGGCACTTCACCTGTCCCTCTGCCTTGCTGTATTCTTAAAGCTCTGCAGTTTATTTTTGGCAGTTGCCTCAGAACTTGTGAAGAGAGGAAATGGGGTTTTCAGGTGAGGCAGAGGTTCATTTGCACCTCCTCCAAACTCATCTACTGTATCCGCTGTTCCAGGTGTGCACTCCTATCTATCGGCGAGACCAAGTGCAGGCTCGTCGATCGTTTCGCTGAACACCTCCGCGCAGTCCGCCTAGACCTACACGATTACCCGGTTGCCAAAAACTTTAACCCCCCTCCCACTCCCACACCGACCTTTCTGTCCTGGGCCTCCTCCACTGTCAGAGTGAGGCCCAGCGCAAATTGGAGGAACAGCACCTCATATTTCGTTTGGGCAGCTTACACCCCAGCGGTATGAACATTGACTCCTCTAACTACAAGTAACCTTTGCTTTCCCCTCTCTCCATCCCACCCCCTTCCTCGTTCTCCGACCAGTCTGACTGTCCCTGATTACATTTTATCTGTTTGCTTTGTGGTCACCTTCTCCGAGCTAACAATGATTGTTCTACATTTTCCTTGACCCCCATATATTTTGATGTCTCGTTTTCACACAATTTACCCTTCCTTATCTCTGTGTCTCCCTCTCCCCTGACTCTCAGTCTGAAGAAGGGTCGCGACCCGAGACATCACCCATTCCTTTTATCCAGAGATGCTGACTGTCCCGCAGAGTTACTCCCGCATTTTGTGTCTATCAATGGGTTCCAAATACCTTGGAGTGTACCTAGACAGTAAAGTGGACTGGTCCAGGAACGCTGAGGCCCTGTGCAAGAAGGGACAGAGCCGGCTGTACTTTTTGAGAAGGCTCTGCTCCTTCAACGTCTGCAGTGAGATGCTGCAGATGTTCTACCAATCGGTGGTGGCCAGTGCCATCTTCTCCGCTGCCGTGTGCTGGGGCAGCAGGGTGAAGGTCGTGGACGCCAACAGGACCAACAAGCTCATCAGGAAGGCCGGCTCCGTCCTGGGGGTGGAGTTGGATTCATGGGGGGTGGTCTTGGAGGGGAGGATGCTCCTCAAACTGCAGAGCATCCTGGACAATAACAGCTCACCCCCTCCGTGACACACACTGGTGAACCTGAGGAGCACCTTCAGCAACAGACTGGTCCCATCAAGATGCAGCACAGAACACCACAGGAGATCCTTCTTCCCTGGGGCTATCAAACTATAAAACTCCTCCCCCTTCTGTCGTGGGGTAGCCTGAGACTGACTCCCCCCCGCCCCCCCCCCCCCCCCCACCTCCCCAATCCTTTCCACTCATCACTTTAATTTCATTTACCTTGTGTTTTATGACTGTTGGCAGATCACTTTCCCTCCTGGGATGAATAAAGTTCTATCGTACCATGTCGTAGTGTCTCGTGTTCTCCACAGATGCCTCCTGAGCTGATGGGTGTTTTCAACCATTTCGTGCCTTATGTTCTGCAAGGAAACATTGCACCAGATTCACACGTTGCACCAGCAGCTGTAGGGAGACAACTTGCAACTCATTCCACGCATAGATCTCAGCCCCTTTGCCCCACGTTACACAGATTACATGCTTCACACCCCCCTGTGTTTCCCCCCCTACACACCAGTCTCTATCTCACACCAGTCTCCCACATACAGTCTCGCTCACACCCTCTCTCACACACAGTCCCTGTCTCTCACACACAGCCCCCCTCTCACTCACACGCAGCCCCGCTCGCTCACACACACAGTCTCGCTCACACACCCTCTCTCACACACAGTCCCTGTCTCTCACACACAGCCCCCCTCTCTCTCACACACAGCCCCTCTCTCGCTCACACACAGTCTCGCTCACACACCCTCTCACACAGTCCCTCTCTCTCGCACACACAAGCTCTCTCTAACAGTGTGTCTATAACAGACAGTCTCTCTCTCTCTCTCTCTCTCTGTCTCTCACAGCAGTCTCTCTCACAGCAGTCTCTCTCTCTCTCTCTCTCTCTAAGTCTCTCTCACTCTCTTTCTCGCTCTCTCTCAAACTCTCTCTGCTTCACAGTCTCTCTCTCTGTATCTCTCTCCCTGTCTCTCTCTCTTTTTCTGTCCCTCTCTCTCTCTCTCTCTGTCTCTCTCACACTCTGTCTCTCTCGCTCTCTCTGTCTTTCTCTTTCTCGCTCCCTCTCACTGTCGCTCTATGTCTGTCTCTCTCTCCCTCTCTGTCTGTCTCTCTCTCTCCCCGTCTCTCTCTCTGTGCCTTGCTCTCTTTCTCTGCCTGTCTGTCTGTCTCTCTCTCTTTCTTTATCTCCCTCTCTCACACACACAGTCCCTCTCTCTAACACGGTCTCTCTCTCTCTGTCTCTCACACACAGCCTATCTCTCTCTCCCTCTCTCGCTCTCTCTCTCTGTCTCTCTCCCTCACACAGTCTCTCTCTCTCTCCCTCTCTCTCTCTCTGTCTCTCTCTATTTCCCTCACACAGTCTCTCACTCTCACACACAGTCTCTCTCTCTCTCTCTCCCACACACACACACTCCCTCTTTCTCAGTCTCCTTCAACCAGTCTCATTTTCTCTCTTACACACTCCCTCTCTCTAACAGCACCTCATATTTCGCTTGGGCAGTTTACACACCAGCGGTATGAACATTGACTTCTCTAAATTTAGATAGTTCCTCTGTCCCTCTATCCCCTCCCCCTTCCAGGTTCTCCCACTGTCTCCAACTACATCCTATCTTTGTCCTGCCCCCTCCCCTGACATCAGTTTGGAGAAGGGTCTCGGCCCGAAACGTCACCCATTCCTTCTCTCCCGAGATGCTGCCTGACCCGCTGAGTTACTCCAGCATTTTGTGTCTACCTTCAATTTGAAACAGCATCTGCAGTTATTTTCCTACATCCTCTCTCTCTCAGTCTCTCTCTCACACACACACAGTCTCACACACCCAGTCTCACACACACGCACACACACAGTCTCTCACACACACAGTCTCACACACACACAGTCTCACACACACACAGTCACACACACACACACAGTCTCTCACACACACAGTCACACACACACAGTCTCACACACACACACAGTCACACACACACACACAGTCTCTCACACACACAGTCTCACACACACAGTCTCACACACACACAGTCTCACACACACACACACACACAGTATCACACACACACAGTCTCACACACACACAGTCTCACACACGGTCTCTCTCACACAAAGCCTCTCTCACAGTTTCCTCTCTCACAGTTTCCTCTCTCTCACACATTCAGTTTGTCTCTGTGTCACATACAGCCTCTCTCTCTCTCTCTCTCTCTCTCTCTCTCTCTCTATCTATCACACACAGTCTCTCTCTCTCTCTCTCTCTCTATCTATCACACACAATCTCTCTCTCTCTCTCTCTCTATCTATCACACACAGTCTCTCTCTCTCTCTCTCTCTCTCTCTCCATCACACACAGCCTATCTCTCTCCCTCTCTCTCTCTCTCTATCACACAGTCTCTCTCTCACACACACACAGTCTCCCTCACTGGTCACACCGGGGTCGGCTGCCTGACCCTCTCCCGGGCTTGTCCCTGGAGAGCCTGAGTGTGGATGTCAGACCGATGGTCCCTGGAGAGGGAACACGCGGTGTCCACGGGGACTCTGGAGGCCTTCAGTGAACGCTGGCCGCCGCGGGGGATCGAGTGTAGACGGGGATGGGACTATTGTGTTATAATGACCGCCTGATGTACTGTGACTATTGACGGTCTTTGTTCCCTCTGGTGCACTGTAAAGTTAGAATACTGAATAAAGTCCTTGTTAAGGGAAACAAAGTTTCTCCCCCTCCCTCTCTCCCCTCCCCCCCCCCCCATCTCACACACCGTCTCTCTCTCACGCACACACATTGTCTCACACAGTTTCCTCTCACACACAGCCTCCCT
Source organism: Rhinoraja longicauda (assembly GCF_053455715.1). Lineage (NCBI taxonomy): Eukaryota > Metazoa > Chordata > Chondrichthyes > Rajiformes > Arhynchobatidae > Rhinoraja > Rhinoraja longicauda. The sequence goes on from NC_135971.1 coordinate 31,701,018, forward strand.
CTCTCTCTCTCTCTCTATATATATATATCAGTCTCTCTCACATGCAGTCTCTCACACAGCCTCCTCTCTCACACGCACTCACACATGCAATCTCTCACACTCTCTCAGTCTCTGTCTCACAGACAGTCTCTCAAACACTCTCTCAGTCTATCTCACAGCCTCTCGCACACAATCTCTCTCTCCCCCCTCCCTCTCTCTCTCTCTCTCTCCCCCTCCCCCCCCCCGCCCTCTCTCTCTCCCCTCTCACCCTGTTCCCACACATCCACACTCAGGCCCTGCATTCACCCCACACACACACGCGAACTCTCTCCCCTCCACCCCTCCCCTTCACACTCAGTCCCCACCACCACCACTGCCCCGTGGCAGGGCACAACTCGGAGCGCGTCTCCACCGCTCCATGGTGGGATCTGTGTCTGGGCCCCAGCTGCCGCCGTGTGGTTTCAGCTCTGCGGTCCCGGCCTCCAGCAGGAAGTGCAGTCTGTACAAAGCAGCTGCCGTCTGTCTCCGACCCGGGAGCCGGAGCTGTGGTGAGGGTGAGGGGGGGCTGGGTCCAGCCGACAATAGAAAATAGGTGCAGGAGGAGGCCATTCGGCCCTTCGAGTCAGCACCGCCATTCAATGTGATCATGGCTGATCATTCTCAATCAGTACCCCGTTCCTGCTTTCTCCCCATACCCCCTGACTCCGCTTTCCTTAAGAGCTCCATCTAGCTCTCTCTTGAATGTATTCAGAGAATTGGCCTCCACTGCCTTCTGAGGCAGAGAATTCCACAGATTCACAACTCTCTGACTGAAAAAGTTTTTCCTCATCTCTGTTCTAAATGGCCTATCCCTTATTCTTAAACTGTGGCCCCTGGTTCTGGACTCCCCCAACATTGGGAACATGTTTCCTGCCTCTAATGTGTCCAACCCCTTAATAATCTTATATGTTTCGATAAGATCCCCTCTCATCCTTCTAAATTCCAGTGTATACAATAGACAATAGACAGTAGGTGCAGGAGGAGGCCATTCAGCCCTTCGAGCCAGCACCGCCATTCAATGCGATCATGGCTGATCACTCTCAATCAGTACCCCGTTCCTGCCTTCTCCCCATACCCCCTCACTCCGCTATCCTTAAGAGCCCTATCCAGCTCTCTCTTGAAAGCATCCAACGAACTGGCCTCCACCGCCTTCTGAGGCAGAGAATTCCACACCTTCACCACTCTCTGACTGAAAAAGTTCTTCCTCATCTCCGTTCTAAATGGCCTACCCCTTATTCTTAAACTGTGGCCCCTTGTTCCGGACTCCCCCAACATTGGGAACATGTTTCCTGCCTCTAATGTGTCCAATCCCCTAATTATCTTATACGTTTCAATAAGATCTCCCCTCATCCTTCTAAATTCCAGTGTATGCAAGCCCAATCGCTCCAGCCTTTCAACATACGACAGTCCCGCAATTCCGGGAATTAACCTAGTGAACCTACGCTGCATGCCCTCAATAGCAAGAATATCCTTCCTCAAATTTGGAGACCAAAACTGCACACAGTACTCCAGGTGCAGTCTCACTAGGGCCCTGTACAACTGCAGAAGGACCTCTTTGCTCCTATACTCAACTCCTCTTGTTATGAAGACCAACATTCCATTGGCTTTCTTCACTGCCTGCTGTACCTGCATGCTTCCTTTCAGTGACTGATGCACTAGGACACCCAGGTCACGTTGCACGTCCCCTTTTCCTAACTTGACACCATTCAGATAATAATCTGCCTTCCTACTCTTACCACTAAAGTGGATAACCTCACACTTATCCACATTAAACTGCATCTGCCAAGCATCCGCCTGTCCAAGTCACCCTGCAACCTCATAGCATCTTCCTCACAGTTCACACTGCCACCCAGCTTTGTATCATCTGCAAATTTGCTAATGGTACTTTTAATCCCTTCATCCAAGTCAGTTATGTATATTGTAAATAGCTGCGGTCCCAAAACCGAGCCTTGCGGTACCCCACTAGTCACTGCCTGCCATTCTGAAAGGGACCCATTTATCCCCACTCTTTGCTTTCTGTCTGTCAACCAACTTTCTATCCATGTCAGTACCCTACCTCCAATACCATGTGCTCTAATTTTGCCCACCAATCTCCTATGTGGGACCTTGTCGAAGGCTTTCTGAAAGTCGAGGTACACCACATCCACCGGCTCTCCCCTGTCAATTTCCCTAGTTACATCCTCAAAAAATTCCAGAAGATTAGTCAAGCATGATTTCCCCTTCGTAAATCCATGCTGACTCGGAACGATCCTGTTACTGCTATCCAAATGCTCTGGAATTTCGTCTTTTATAATTGACTCCAGCATCTTCCCCACCACTGATGTCAGACTAACTGGTCTATAATTTCCCGTTTTCTCTCTCCCTCCTTTTGTTGAAAAGTGGGATAACATTAGCTATCCTCCAATCCACAGGAACTGACCGGGCTGCGGTGTACGAAGCAGCTGCCGTCTGTCTCCGACCCGGGAGCCGGAGCTGTAGTGAGGGTGAGGGTGAGGGGGGGCTGGGTCCAGCCGAGCCGGGCTGCGGTCCACATGAAGGGGGAGCACAATCGTAGGCGCCGCTCTCCCCGTTTCAAAAGATCCCCAGCCGGTATCACAGAGTGACACAGCGTGCAAACAGGCCCTTCGGCCCAACTCACCCACACCGGCCAACATGTCCCAGCTACACTAGTCCCACCTGCCCGCGTTTGGCCCACATCCCTCCAAACCTGTCATATCCATCCACCTGTTTCTTAAATGTTGGGATAGTCCCAGCCTCAACTACCTCCTCTGGCAGCTCGTTCCATACACTCACCGCCCTTTGTTTGAAAAAGTTACCCCTCAGATCCCGATCAAATCTTTTCCCCCTTCACCTTAAACCTATGTCCTCTGGTCCTCGATTCCCCTACTCTGGGCAAGACACTCTGTGCATCTACCCGATCTATTCCTCTCATGATTTAATACACCTCTATAAGATCACCCCTCATTCTCCTGCGCTCCATGGAATAGAGGCCCAGCCTGCTCAACCTCTCCCTGTAGCTCACACCCTCTGGTCCTGGCAACATCCTCTTAAATCTTCTCTACCCTTCCCAGCTTGATAATATCTTTCCTACAACATGGTGCCCAGAACTGAACACAATACTCCAAATGTGCTCTCACCAACGTTTTATATAACTGCAACATGCTCCACCAAGCACTGCCTGACCCCAACAGTTTTGTGTTTACTTTTTGAAAGATAAACTTTAATTGCAGTTAAGAAACCAAATACTGAATGATGCAACATGAAAGGATCTTGGTTCGGCTGCTCTTAGTGTATTGCGTACACTTCTGGTCGTCCCATTACTGGAAGATTGTGGAGGCTTTGGAAAGAGTACAGAGGAGGTTTACGAGAATATGTAGGAAGGAACTGGAGATGCTGGTTTACACTGAAGGTAGACACAAAAAATGTTGGAGTAACTCAGCGGGACAGGTGTCAGCATCTCTGGATAGAAACGTCACCCATTCCTTCCATCCAGCATTTTGTGTCTATCTTTACCACAATGTTGCAGGATGGGACTGCAAACGCTGGTTTAAACCGAAGATGGACACAAAAAGCTGGAGTAACTCAACAGGACAGGCAGCATCTCTGGACAGAAGGAATGGGTGACTTTTTGGGTCTCCCCCTTGCCTTCTACCAGAGATGCTGCCACTCCTGCTGAGTTACTCCAGCTTTTTGTGTCTATCTTCGCTTTACTGCAGTGTTGCCTGGATCGGAGGGTTTCAGCTACCGGGAGAGGTTGGACAGATTTGAATTGTTTTCTGTGGTACATCAGAGGCTGAGTGGAGACTTGGAAGAAGTATATAGAATTATGAGAGGCTTTCCAGACAGTCAGAACCTTTATCCCCATGGTGGAAATGTCCAACACTAGAGGCACAGCTATAAGGTGAGAGGGGGTAAGTTTAATGGAGATGTGTGGGGCATGTTTCTTACACAGAGGGTGATGGGGGACTGGAACGCACTGCCAGCAGTGGTGGTGGTGGAGGCAGATATAATGGTGGTGTTTAATCGGCTTTTAGACAGGCTCATGGAAATGCATGTTATGCAGGTATGGTATGGTTCTTTATTTGTCACATGTACCGAGGTACAGTGAAATTCATTTTTGTATAGAGTTCAGTACAATTATCACTATACTTACACTCTACTGTCTGAAGAAGGGTCTCGACCCGAAACGTCACCCATTCCTTCCCTCCAGAGATGCTGCCTGTCCCTCTGGGTTCCTCCAGCAATTTGTGTCTATCTTCGGTGTAAACCAGCATCTGCATTTCCTTTGCACACTAGATGTAAGCACTTAGATACATCTTACATCAGCATCTCAGCTCCAGTACATGTGTATCGCAGTCGTACACTGAGACTGTGTACAGAGTTGCCAGTTTGGTGCCATTTCCAAGTCCCAGTTGTTGTAAGTGCTGGGTTCATGACCTGCCCATGAAGGCCCATTGCCATGGCGACGTTGCAGGTTGGGCCTGGCCGAGCGTAGCCGCGGTGTCCTCCGCCGCTGCTCCACCGCTCTAGACCACGTGCGGTCCACGTGCTCGGCCTCTTGGAGCGGCGCCCGGTCCAGCTGAACCCCAGGCTGCTGCAGGGCCTCCAGCGGCCCACTCCCCCGGCAAAGCCGTGCCCCCCCTCCCACAGCCAGTCTGCTCACCGGCCCCCCAGGTGGGAGCCCGTGGGTCCTCGATCTGTCCATGACAGGCAAGTCCCTGGTCTATCCCTCTATTCCCGGCACTTCCAAGTGCCTATCCAAAAGCCTCCTAAGCACCACGATAGTATCTGCCTCCACCACTATTCCTGGCAGCACATTCCAAGCCCCCCCAATTCTCTGTGTAAAAAGAAACCTGCCCCCCTCTACTCTACTAAACTTTGCCCCTCTCACCTTAGAGCTCTGCCCTCTTGTGTTGGACATTCCCCACCCTGGGAGAAAGGTTCTGACTGTCTACCCTATCTATGTCTCATAATTTTACATGCATCTATCACGGCCACGGTGGCACAGCGGTAGAGCTGCTGCCTTACAGCGCTTGCAGCGCCGGAGACCCGGGTTCGATCCTGACTGTGGGTGCTGTCTGTAGGGAGTTTGTACTTTCTCCACGTGACCCGCGAGGGTTTTTTCCGAGATCTTCGGTTTCCTACCACACTCCAAAGACGTACAGGTATGTAGGTTAATTGGCGTGGTGTATGTGTAAATTGTCCCAATTGTGTGTAGGATAGTGTGAATGTGCGGGGATTGCTCGTCAGTACGGACGCGGTGGGCCGAAGTGCCTGTTTCCGCGCTATAACTCTAAACTAAACTAAACTAGAAGTGTTCCCTCAACCTTTGACCTTCCAGAGAAACAATCAAGGTCTATCCAACCTCTAAGGTAGAAACAAAATGAGTAACTCAGCGGGCCAGGCAGCACCTCGGGAGAGAATAAATGGGTGAACTTTCGGGTCGAGACCCTTATTCAGACCTCTTCCTGTAGTTTAAACCTTCTATTCCAGGCAACATTCTGGTCAACGTCTTCCGCACCTTCTCCAAAGCTACCTCATCTTTCCAGTAATGGAATCTTTCATTAATCTTTCATTAACAGTAATCTTTCCAGCATTACCCACCCCATCCACCTGTGCTGCCACCTTCATTGAGCTACGAACATAGATTTGAAGATTCCTCTGCACATCAATACTGTTAAGCGCCTTGCCATTAACTGTGTGGCAAGTTCAACCTTCCAGAGTGCAACACCTCACACTTCGGTCATAAGGTCATAAATAATCGGAGCAGAATTAGGCCATTTGGACTATTGTCTACTCCGCCATTCAATCATGGCTGATCTCTCTCTCCCTCTGAACCCCATTCTCCTGCCTTCTCCCCATTAGCCATGACACCCATACTAACCAAGAATCTATCTATCTCTGCCTTAAAAATATCAATTGACTTGGCCTCCACAGCGTTCTGTGGCAAAGAATTCCACAGATTCACCACCCACTGACAAAATAAATTCCTCCTCATCTCCTTCTTAAAGGACTGTCCTTTAATTCTGAGGCTGTGACCTCTGGTCCTAGACTCTCCCACTGGTGGAAACATCCTCTCCACATACACTCTATCCAAGCGTTTCACTGTTCAATAACACAAGAACACAAGAAAATAGGAGCAGGAGTAGGCCAACCGGCCCCTCGAGCCCGCTCCGCCATTCAATACGATCATGGCTGATCCTACCCCAACCCCCTTCCCACTATCGCCCTTCTTCCCACCCAAAAGAACAGTGTGATCTCCTGGGAGAGGCGATAAACCAGATAAAAACCCAGGCCAATTTGGGAAAAAAATCCGGGAAATTCCTCTCCGACCCCAAGCTAGGCAATCGAAACTTGTCCAGGAGATTACTCAGGTCTTACTATAATAACCATAGCTCATGTCCACTTCCCTGCCTGCTCCCCGTAACCCCTAATTCCCTTGTCTATTAAAAAAACAATCTATTTCTGTTTTAAATTTATTTAACGTTCCTGCATCCACAGCTCCCTGAGGCAACGAATTCCACAGACTAACCACCCTCTGAGTGAAGAAGTTTCTCCTCATCTCAGTTTTAAAAGAGCCCCCTCTTATTCTAAGACTATGCCCCCTAGTTCTGGTCTCCCCGATCATCGGAAACATCTTTAGCGCATCCTCCCGATCAAGGCCCCTCACGATCTTATACGTTTCAATAAGATCGCCTCTCATTCTTCAAGTTTCAATGAGGTCCCCCCTCATCCTTCTAAACTCCAGTGAGTACAGGCCCAGTGCCGACAAATGCTCATCATATGTTAACCCACTCATTCCTGGGATGATTCTTGTAAACCTCCTCTGGGCTCTCCCCAGAGCCAGTACATCTTTCCGCAGGTATGGTGCACAAAATTGCTCACAATACTCCAAATGCGGCCTGACCAGCGCCTTATGGAGCCTAAGCATTACATCCCTGTACTCAGGTTAGGCTCCATCTGCCATTTCTCCACCCATTTCTGCATTTGGTCTATATCCCGCTGTATCTTCTGATAGCCTTCCACACTGTCTTCAACTCGGGCAGTGGTAGAGTTGCTGCCTTACAGCACTTGCAGCGCTGGAGACCCGGGTTCGATCCCGACTACGGGTGCTGTCTGTACGGAGTTTGTACGTTCTCCCATTGACCATGTGGGGTTTCTCCAAGATCTTCGGTTTCCTCACACACTCCAAAGACGTAGAGGTATGCAGGTTAATTCGCTTGGTGTGTGTGTAAATCGTCCCTAGTGTGTGTTGGGTAGTGTTAAGTGTGTGGTAGTGTGAATGTGTGGGAATCGTTGTTTGGTGCAGACTCGGTGGGCCAAAGGACCTGTTTCTGCTCTGTATCTCTAAAATTAAAAAAATAAACAACTCCTCCAATTTTGGTGTTGTCAGCAAACGTACTCCCTGTCGTCAGCAAACTCACTCATATTTTGTTCTCATTTCAGGTTTTCAAGTTTCTTCTGCTTTCTGGTGAGGGCAGATAGATAGTCTCACTATGGGAATTTGTGGAGCTCATCAGGGCTGTGGATTAACAGGAGGAACTGAGATTCACCTAAAGTCTGTTCTTTATCATATCATATCATATATCATATATATACAGCCGGAAACAGGCCTTTTCGGCCCTCCAAGTCCGTGCCGCCCAGTGATCCCCGTACATTAACACTATCCTACACCCACTAGGGACAATTTTTACATTTACTCAGCCAATTAACCTACATACCTGTACGTCTTTGGAGTGTGGGAGGAAACCGAAGATCTCGGAGAAAACCCACGCAGGTCACGGGGAGAAGGTACAAACTCCTTACAGTGCAGCACCCGTAGTCAGGATCGAACCTGAGTCTCCGGCGCTGCATTCGCTGTAAAGCAGCAACTCTGATATTTTCAAGTCTATGCCTATCCCTTTGAATCAATAAATCAATGTAAACCTCTCCCGTTGTGTTAACAAACATATCTCACCAGATGTTCCACGAACACAGAACAGACCTGTTGCAGACCTTCAGTGCAGTCATAAACTCTGTTCGTCTTTGGTTTAAAATTTTATTGTGCTCTTTAATTCAGTGTGTTTTTGAAAAATGTCTTTCACAATGAATGAATGAATGAATGAACGAACGAATGAATGAATGAATGAATGAATGAATGAATGAATGAATGAATGAATGAATGAATGAATGAATGAATGAATGAATAAGTTTATTGGCCAAGTATGTGCATATACAAGGAATGTGCCTTGGTGTCCCGCTCGCAAGTAAGAACACGAACATACAATAAACAATTAAGAATAAAGCATAAAACATTAAAACATTACATGTGAGTGAAATAAACCAGAGCAAAAAGAGACGACAGACTTTGGTTGTTGAGTGGAGCTACTACTTGCGGACAGAAGCTGTTTCTATGTCTAGCTTTTGTTGCTTTGACAGTCCGGCCTTCCAGAGGGAAGTGCTTCAAAGAGTTTGTGGCCAGGGTGAGAGGGGTCAGAGATGATCTTGCCCGCTCGCTTCCTGGCCCTTGCAGTGTACAGTTCGTCAATGGGGGGGGGGAGGGGGGGAAGGGGGGAGGGGGGGAGAGGGGGGGAGAGGGGGGGAGGGGGAGGGGGGGGGAGGTTGCAGTCGAACGATTCGTTGCAGCCTCAATAAGATAGACACAAAATGAAGGAGGAACAAATGCGGATGGTACGGAAATAGGTGAAGGGGCAGGTAGTGCAGAGAAAGCAGGGACTCTGCAGAAGGACTTGGACAGGTTTGGAGAGTGGACAGGGAAGTGGCAGATGGAATATAGTGTAGCAAAGTGAGGAGTCATGCATTTTGATAGTGGGAACAAAGGCGCAGACTGATTTCTCAATGGGGAGAGAATCCAGAAATGGGAGGTGCAAAGGGCTGGTGCGGGATTCTCAAAAAGTTAACCTGCAAGTCGAATCGGTTGTAAAGAAGGCAAATGCATTGCTAGCGTTTATTTCACAGGGGCTATTATACAAAAACAGGGATGGAATGCTGAGGCTCTATAAGGCACTGGTCAGGCCGCATTTGGGATATTGTGAGCAATTTTGGGCACCATATCTGAGGAATAATGTGCTGGCTCTGGAGAGGGTCCAGAGGAGGTTAAAAAAATGATACCAGAAATGAGTAGGTTAACATATGATAAGCATTTGACAGCACTAGGCCTGAACTCGCTGGACTTTAGAAGAATGACGGGGGATCTCATTGAAACTTACCGAATAGTGAAAGGCTTGGATAGAGTGGATGTGGAGAGGATGTTTCCACTAGTGGGAGAGTCTAGGACCAGAGGTTATAACGTCAGAGTTAAAGGACGTTCCTTTAGGAAGGAGGAATTTCTTTGGTCAGAGGGTGGTGAACCTGTGGAACTCTTTGCTACAGAAAGCTGTTGAGGCCAAGTCAGTGGATATTTCTAAAGCAGAGATAGATAGATTCTTGATTAGTACGGGTAAGAGGGGTTCTGGGGAGAAGGCAGATGAATGGGGTTAGGAGGGAGAGATAGAGCAGCCATAATTGAATGGTGGAGTAGACTTGATGGGCCAACTGGCCTAATTCTGTTCCTTTCACGTATGACTTTATGACCTTATGAACTCAGCGGGTCAGGAATAATGTCTGGAGAAAACGAATAGGTGATGTTTCGGGTCGAGACCCTTCAGACTGAGAGTCAGGGGGGAGGGAAACAAGCGATGTGAAAAGGTACAAATGAACAAATGAATGAAAGTTGTGGAAAATGACAAATCAAAGCTAAGAATGGTACATTGGTGTCTGTGGAAAAGATGATAACGAGTGAATCCAAACAGTGAAACTCAGAAGGATGACAGTAACACTAGTAGGCCAACGAGAGTGGGTGAGCGATAGAGAGAGAGGGAATGCAAGGGTTACTTGACGTTAGAGAAATCAATAGTCATATCCATGGGTTGTAAGCTGCCATTATAAGTGCTCTAAGACATAAAATGCTGGAGTAACTCAGCGGGTCAGGCAGCATCTCTGGAGAGAAGGAATGGGTGACGTTTCAGCGGGTCAGGCAGCACCTGTGGAGAGAAGAAATGGGTGACCTTTCAGCGGGTCAGGCCGCATCTCTGGAGAGCAGGAATGGGTGACGTTTCCAGTTGAGAACCTTCTTCAGGCTGGTTAAGGATAGGGGAAACGAGAGATATAGGCGATGATGTGGAGGACGATGGTTTCGCGGAACACCTTCGCTCAGTCCGCCTGAACCTACCTGATATCCCGGTTGCCAAACACATTAATTCTCATTCCCATTCACTGAGTTTCACTGTACCTTAATTGGTACATGTGACAATAAACTGACCTTTGGACCTTTCGACCTTTGAACCCATTCCCACACTGACCTTTCTGTCCTGGGCCTCCTCCATTGTCAGAGTGAGGCTAAATCCAAATTGGAGGAACAGCACCTCATATTTCGCTTGGGCAGCTTACAGCCCAGTGGTATGAATACTGATTTCTCTCACTTCAGGTAGCCCCAACATCCCCTCTCACTCTATCCCACCCCCACACTAGTCACACTAACTTCAGCCATGATCCCAATGAATGGAGGTGCTGGCTCGAAGGGCTAAATGGTCTCCTCCTGCACCTATTTTCTATGTTTCTATGTTTCTCGTTTTCACCCAACAAACAGCTAACGATGGCCTGTTTCCTTTATCATCGTTACTTTTTTACATATCTTTCATTCATTGTTCTTTATGTCTCTACATCATCGTCTATATCTCTCGTTTCCGTTATCCATAATTAGGCTGAAGAAGGATCTCGCACAAAAATGTCACCCATTCCTTCTCTCCAGAGACGCTGCCTGTCCTGCTGAGTTACTCCAGCATTTTGTGTCTTTCTTCAGAAACCAACATCTGCAGTTCCTTCCTGCACTCTTGGTTGCCATCGTGTGGCCATGTATGGTCTTGCCAAGACGATGAAATGTCGATAATGGCACGGTGGCGCAGCGGTAGAGTTGATGCCTCGGAGCCCTTACAGCGGCAGAGAGCCAGGTTCGATTCTGACTTCGGGTGCTGTCGTCTGTATGTTCCTTCCGTGTGGGTTTTCTCGGAGCTCTTCGGTTTCCTCCCAGGTTTGCAAGTGTACAGGTTTGCAGTTTAATTTACTTGGTGTGTAAATTGTCCCGAGTGTGTGTTGGACAATTAGTGTGCGGGATCGCTGGTCGGTATGGACTCGATGGGCCGAAGGGCCTGTTTCCATCCTGTATCTCTAAATACCGGCAACTGCACTTCCAAAGTCCTTTGTCGACTGTGTATAAAAATTGTTGATTGTCACTCCTTGACCATCTTGTTTACTGTCCTAGGTAGACACAAAATGCTGGAGTAACTCAGCGGGACAGGCAACATCTCTGGAGAGAAGGAATGGGTGACGTTTCGGGTCGAGACCCTTCTTCAGACTGGTCTTTTTGAGGTTAGAGTAGATAAGGGGAAAGTTTGAGATGGTTGAGATCACGGAGGAGGGGGAGCAACAGGGTGCTTAATGTGTTAATAATTTGACACTGGATCGCAACTTTTGGGGTCTTTGGGTACGGGGTACACAGATAAGGAAGTAAATGTGTTTGGTAGCAGATACATGGATAGGACAGGTTTGGAGGGATATGGACGAAGCGCAGGCAGGTGGGACTATTGTAGCTGGGACATGTTGGGCCGGTGTGGGCAAGTTGGGCCGAGGGGCCTGTTTCCACACTGTATCACTCTCTCTACCACCTGGCGGCTTTTGAGTGCCGCATGTGTCGAGGTAAGGACAATCAATATGTTGTCAACGGATGCTAACTATCGTCTTTTGGACCCCACGAGCAATAGAGTAACAAAGGTGACATCAATAAAGCTGTTAATGGCGGGTCTCCGAGAACCCGGATACAGTGGAACTAACAGTTAGTATGTTCGGTAATATATACTGTCTGGCGTCTTTTGGATTCTGTGAGCAACAGAGTACAAAGGCAAGGGAAATTAATAGAAATAGAAAATAGGTGCAGGAGTAGGTCATTCGGCCCTTCGAGCCAGCACCGCCATTCAATATGATCGTGGCTGATCATCTAAAACAGTACCCCGTTCCTGCTGTTTCCCCATATCGCTTGATTCCGTTAGCCCTAAGAGCTAAATCTAATTCTCTCTTGAAAATATCCAGTGATCTGGCCTCCACTGCCTTCTGCGGCAGAGAATGCCACAGATTCACAACTCTCTGGGTTTTAAAAAAAACATGTTAATGGCAGAAGCTAGTATTTTATTTCAAAATAGACTTTATTCAAGAAATAAATATACAATATATGTTCCGTGCAAAAAAGCAAACTTCATCCGACATTCTCGGAGGCTGTAGATGCATGCAATACATTTTACCGAAACACAATTTTACCCCACACTCTTGCCACTCATGTGGCGCACTGACGTGGAAGTCCTACCCTCGTTTGAGGTCGTCTCTATCACACCCTGCCCCCCATGTCAAGCAGCAGAAGGACCATAGACTGTGGTCCTCCCCCACAGAGCCTTGGCGTTGGATGCACCGAGCTTCAGTGCGTCCATCAGCATGTACTCCTGCAGTCTGCAGCGGGCCAGTCGGCAACATTCCCCGACGGACATCTCGCTCTGCTGGGAGGTCAACAAAGCTCGGGCAGACCAAAGAGCGTCTTTCACTGAGTTGATGACCTTCCAGCAGCACTCGACGTACGTCTCTGAATGTGTCCCTGGCAACAGCCCATAAATCACACAGTCCTCAGTGATGGAGCTGGCAACTTGAACCAATGTATTAATAAACACCTCCAACAGTTTTTGGGACTTCCACACCCATGTATGGTCACCTCTCAGCCTCCTTTGTTCCAGAGAAATCACTTCCAATCTATCCAGCCTCTTGTTCTTTCCCAGGGCATGCAGTCCAGGCAATCTATTGTGGATCAATAGATATCTTTAAGGCAGAGATAGATACATTTTTTATTATACCGGCTGTCAGGGGTTATGGAGAGAAGGCAGGAGAATGGGGTTAAGAGGGAGAGATAGATCAGTCATGATTGAATGATGGATTCGATTTGATGGGCCGAATGGCCCAACTCTGTTACTATCATTTTTGACACGAATCTTTTCCACAATTTTCTAGATCAATCTCATCACTCCTGTAGTCAATGATTCAGTGGTGCTTTATTGCCACATGTACATAGGCTCGGTGAAATGCTTTGTTTTGCGTGCAACCCAGTAAAATCGTACGGCAAACCATTTGGGGCGCAGCGGTAGAGTTGCTGCCTTACAGCCCTTGCAGCGCCGGGCACCCGGGTTCTAACCCGACTTCGGGTGCCGTCTGCACGGAGTTTGTACGTTCTCCCCGTGACCCGCGTAGGTTTTCCCCGAGATTTCCGGCTTCCTCCCACACTCCAAAGACGTGCAGGTTTGTAGGCTAATTGGCTTGGGTTTGTATACGTGGTATAAGTGTAAATTGTCCCTAGTGTGTGTAGGCTTGTGTTGATGTACGAGGATTGTTCAAGATTCCAGCATCTGCAGTCTCTCGTGTGCGTCTAAAGCTGAAGTTACAATCTTTTCATGCAAACCTTTCAGCGGAAATCTTATCAGCAACATTCCAGAAATAAGGAAAACACAATTTCTCTAAATTCCGAGTAATCGCTGTAGTCCCATTCCCATACCGACCTTTCTGTCCTGGGCCTCCTCCAATGCTAGAGTGGAGGAAACTGGAGGAACAGCACCTCATATTCTGCTTGGGTTGCTTACAACTCAGCAGTATAAACATTAAATCATCCAGTTTTCATTAATACCCACTGCCCCTTCTCTCTTTCCTGCGAACTTTCTCCCCACTATCCCCCTCCCCTCTCTCCCCACCCATCCCTGTCCACTTCCACCTAACTCCCTCCCTCCTTCCAGCTTTACATTTCACTCCGCTTCTTCCCTCATCCGATTCCCCTTTGTCTCCTTGAGTCTAAAGAAGGGTCTCGGCCCGAAACGTCACCCATTCCTTCTCCCCGGTGATGCTGCCTGTCCTGCTGAGTTACTCCAGCTCTTGGTGTCTACCTTTGGTTCAAACCAGCATCTGCAGTTCCTTCCTGCCCCTTTGTCTGCACTTCAGATGGAACATTTGCCAACTATCCATCCGTATGCCAATAACCCATTCCCCCACCTCTCCTGTACCCAACTATCGCTTAGACATAAAAAGCTGGAGTAACTCAGCGGCGTCAGGCAACATCTCTGGAGAAAAGGAATAGGTGACGTTTCGGGTCGAGACCCTTCTTCAGACCCCAAAATCCTTTCTCCCCAAAATCCTTAAACACAACTGCCCTGGCAGACCCATTGTTGCTGCCTGCTCCTGTCCCACTGAAATCATTTCCATGTACCTGGACTCCATCCTATCCCCCCCCCCCTCCCCGTCCACTCTATCCAGACCAAATCCCCAGATACCTCACACGCCATTCCTCTCATTAATGACTTCCGCTTTCCGAGGCCCCACCCACTTATCCCTATTAATCCTCTTTCCAATTATCATATGTCAGGCTTTGTCAACTCCTCCTCTCTTTTCCAGCTTTCTCCTCCATACTCCATAACTCTGAGGAAGGGTCCCGAGTCGACCTGAAACGGCGTCCATGCCTTGCATCCACAGATGCCGCCCGACCAGATGAGTTCCTCCAGCACTTTATGATCAAGATTCCAGCACCTTGCGTCTCAACTGAGAACCTAACAGATGGCGTGTCTGTAAACGTGATGCTAAGATTTAGCTCTTAGGGCTAAAGGAATCAAGGGATATGGGGAGAAAGCTGGAACGTGGTACTGATTTTAGATGATCAGCCTCGAAGGGCCGAATGGCCTACTCCCGCACCTATTGTCTATGTTTCTATGACCCGGGCTCGGTAATTGGTCACCATGGCCCCCGCAAAATTGGCTAAAAACCCTCAGACACACACCGGAGGCGTTTACCAATGAGGTAATTTTGAATGGAATTTGCATTCAGCAGTTTTAAACGCATTCTTATCTTCTATTAGTAATATCCCGTGGTTTTATTGGAGTTTCTTCGGAATATTTTCCGTGCTCGCCACGTTTGTTCTCACTCAGACCCGTTCATCACGCGTGGAACTCGGTGCAGGGAGCAGGGATTTAGATTTCTAGACAACTGGGATCTCTTCTGGGGTAGGGGTGACCTGTACAAAAGGGACAGGTTACACCTTAACAGCAGGGGGACCAACATTCTGCAGGTAGGTTTGCTAGTGCTACAAGTGTGGCTTTAAATTAAGTAGTGGGGGGGGGGGGGTTGACTAACTGGGAATATGGAGATGGAGTTAAAGGGGAAGCAAATACAGGAGAAATTGCAAAGGACTCTCGAATGAATGGGGAGGGAAGTTCTAGAAGGGATAAGAGAGTAAGGTCAGGGCCAATTGTGACCGGTGTGAGAGGGGAGGTGAATACCGAAATTAAAGTGTTGTATTTAAATGCGCGAAGTATAAGAAATAAAGTGGATGAGCTTGAGGCTCAGTTAGACATTGGCAAGTATGATGTTGTGGGAATCACTGAGACATGGCTACAAGAGGACCAGGGTTGGGAACTGAATATTCAGGGGTACACAACATATAGAAAAGACAAACAGGTGGGCAGAGGTGGTGGGGCCGCTCTGTTGGTCGACCTACGAGCCATGCTCCACAAATTCCATCAGCATGTGCAGTGCCCTACCAGGGGCTCAAACACACTGGATAAGGTGTACACCAACGTAAAGGTCGCCTACAGAGCTCTCCCCTGCCCACCCCTGGGACAATCCGATCACCTCTCACTGTTTCTACTGCCCGCATACAAAGCCCTCATCCGCAAGACCAAACCCACAATAAAGACTGTCAAAATATGGCCCGAGGATGCCACCCTACAACTCCAGGACTGCTTTGATCGCACCGACTGGGACCTGTTTGCACAACAGGCGATTTACGGTTCAGAGGTAGACTTGGAGGAATACACATCCACTGTGCTCTCCTACATCAACTGCTGTGTGGAGAATGTCACGGAGGACAAGGAGATAAAGATGTTCCCAAACCGGAAACCCTGGATGAACAAGGAGGTACAGAACCTGCTGAGGGCACGCAACAATGCCTTTAAATCTGGTGACACTTCAGCATACAGTGTTGCCAGATCAAACCTGAACAAAGGTATTAAAAGGGCCAAAGACACCCACAGGCAACGGGTGGAAGACCACTTCAACACCACGGACACCAGAAGCATGTGGCAGGGTGTCAGGGACATCGCTGGCTACAAGAGCAGCCCTGCCTGCCCCCACAGCGATATGGCACTGACCAACGAGCTTAACACCTTCTTTGCCCGCTTTGAAACTGGCAAAACCACCTTGAGTGGAAGAACCCCAGCCGAGGCGGAGGGACAGGTCTTGCAACTGAGCACACAGGAGGTACAACGCGCTCTGCAAAGGGTCAACCCACGCAAGGCTGCAGGACCGGATGGAGTTCAAGGAAGGGTACTGAAGGACTGTGCTGAGCAGCTGGCTGAGGTATTCACCAGGATCTTTAACCTGTCATTATCTCTGGCTATGGTCCCCAAGTGCCTGAAGTCGGCTATCATAGTTCCGGTGCCGAAAAAAGCAAAGATCTCCAACCTGAACGACTACCGCCCGGTTGCCCTAACGCCGATAGCCATAAAGTGCTTTGAGAGGCTGGTCCTCTCACACATCAAATCCAGCATCCCTGACTCACTGGACCCACATCAATTTGCATACAGGGCAAATAGATCCACAGAGGACGCCATCTCTCTGGCTCTTCACACTGTCCTGACTCACCTAGAGAGACAGGGCACGTACGTGAGGATGCTATTCATAGACTATAGCTCCGCCTTCAACACGGTCATCCCCACCAAGCTCATCACCAAACTCCACCAGCTAGGCCTCAGCTCGTCATTATGTGACTCGATCCTGGACTTCCTGCTGGAACGACCGCAGGCAGTGAGAATGGGCCCGCACCTGTCCTCCACTATCACCCTGAGTACCAGCACACCACAGGGCTGTGTTCTGAGCCCCATGCTCTACTCCCTCTTCACACACGACTGTGTTCCTGCATTCGACACCAACACCATTGTCAAGTTTGCAGACGACACAACGGTGATCGGGCTGATCACCAACGGGGATGAAACAAACTATAGAGCGGAGGTGCAGAACCTGGTGGACTGGTGCTCGGATAACAACCTGTCCCTAAATACCACCAAGATCAAGGAGCTGATCATCAACTTCCGTAGGTCACATAACGGGGAATATGCCCCGATCTCTATCAATGGGGA
Source organism: Rhinoraja longicauda (assembly GCF_053455715.1). Taxonomy (NCBI): domain Eukaryota; kingdom Metazoa; phylum Chordata; class Chondrichthyes; order Rajiformes; family Arhynchobatidae; genus Rhinoraja; species Rhinoraja longicauda. The sequence continues at coordinate 31,718,279 of NC_135971.1, forward strand.
CAGTGTGGAGAGAGTGTCCAGCTTCAAGTTTTTTTTGTTTTTTTTTGTTTTTTATTTTTTATTTTATTTAATTGATTACAGTGCATATAACAACAACAGTAAACCCCATCCCTCCCCTTCCCTACATAATCATGAAAACAAACAAACAAAAACAAACAAATAAATAAATTAAAATACATTTTTAAAAAAACATAACTACAATGTGACAAAAAAGACAAAAGCACAAAAACATGAGGCAAGGTAATTTTCACAAGTCAAATATTTCAGTATTTTCACTGCTGGATTCAAAGAAGGTACAAAAGCATGTGGCATTGAGGGGATAGTTTTACTTGTCCTTAATATGCTGCAGCACTGGGTTCCATATGTTGAAGAACTTTTGAGGGTTGCAGACAATTCATATCTCAACCTCTCTACGTGTAATATGCCCATTAATTCTCTTAACCAAGTCTCAAACTGAGGAGCAGAGTCTGATTTCCATAGTTTCAAAATACATCTGTTGGCAATTACCATACCATAAACCAAGATTGTGCGAGCATTATGGTCTAGCTTCTCAAGTGCGGTGGAATACCCGAATAGAGCAGTTTCAGGGCCCGGAGTTAAAGTGACGTTTAAAACAGTAGAGTACCATTGAAATAAAAGACACCAAACGTTGTGAAGTTTTAGACAAGTCCAAAAGTGGTGAGCGAGTGTACCCTCAGCGGTCTTGCATCTATTACACAAAGGTGAGAGATCAGGAAAGATTTTATGCAGCTTAACCTTAGAGTAGTGTAATCTGTGTATAACCTTGAATTGAATCAGTTGTAGCCTAGAATTAATAGAACAGGATTTTATACTTTTCAGTACTACCTTCCAGACATCGTCATCAATTTCAATGTTAAGGTCTTCTTCCCAGGTTTGTTTTAATTTTAAAGTAGATTTATCTAGTTTGTTTGAAAAGATACCTACAAAAGATGAGATTAGGTTCTTTGCTTCCGGGGGACCCAGCAAAATTTTGGACAACGAGTCGTCTTCGGGCAGGGACTCAAAAAGCGAATTGTTTTGTCGAACATAATTTCTCAGCTGTAAGTACCTGAAGAATTGAGTTTTGGGCAATGAGAACTTGGATTGTAGCTGATCAAATGATGCAAAGTGTCTATTTATGTAAAGATCTTTTATTGTAACTATCCCTTTACAGCTCCATTCTATGAATGCTGTGTCTGTAAATGATGGGGGGAAAGCGTGGTTATGCCAGATTGGGGCGTGCATTGACGTATTCGGAAGCTCACAAGCTTTCCTAATTTGGTGCCATATTCTCTGAGCATTGGACAGAGTGAAGTGATCCTCTCTAAGAGAGGTGAGAGATCTGGGTAATGAATAAAGGAGAGCAGGGAGAGAAGTTTTTGGGGTTAAGCTTTTTTCAATCGCCAGCCAAGGGGGCAGGTCATATCCAACTCCCCGTTCATATGCATACTGCCAGTATATCATGACTCTAACATTGGCCGCCCAATAGTAATATAAAAAGCACGGTAACCCCAGTCCCCCATGTTCCCTCGTTTTTTGAAGATAAGCTTTTGAGATCCTGTGTGCTTTATATCCCCAAATAAATGGCATAATGATAGAATCGATTAACTTAAAGTAGGATTTGGGGATAAAAACAGGGACATTCTGAAATAAATACAGAAATCTCGGCAGGGAGACCATCTTTACTGCGATCACGCGGCCAATCAAGGAAATAGGCAACGTTCTCCATTTCTCTATGTTCTACCTTTAGCTTGTTCAACCTTTCGGTAAAGTTAATTTAAAAAAGGGTCTTGGGGTTTTTCGATATTTTAATGCCGAGATATTTTATACTATCCGGATTTGTTTTAAACTGCATGTTGGCTAAGAATACAGGGTCTAATTCTGCTGTTATCGATATGTTCACTCTTCTGCCAGTTTATAGTGTAACCTGAGACCTCGCCAAAGGAATTAATAAGCTGGAATAGGTAAGGGACAGAATGTTCAGGGTCAGATACAAAGATGGCAATATCATCCGCATAAAGCGAAATCTTATGTTCCACCCCACCCAGTATTATCGGTTTTATAAGCGCATGCCCTCTTATGCCAAGTGCCAGCGGCTCAAAGGCTAACGCAAAGAGGAGCGGCGAGAGGGGGCAGCCCTGTCGCGTACCCCTCTGAAGTGCAAAAGGGGGTGACCTATCCTGGTTTGTGAGTATGGAAGCAGTGGGATGAGCATATATAAGACGTACCCAGGAAATAAAAGAGGCACCAAGACCAAACTCTTCCAGCACGCTGAGTAAATATCCCCACTCAACCTGATCGAAAGCTTTTTCTGCGTCTAAACACAGAATGGCTTGTTTGGAAGAACTGTCGAATTTGTGATACATAATATTCATTACTCTTCTAACATTAAAGAAAGAGAACCTATTGGGGATGAACCCGGTCTGATCCGTATGGATAATGGATTCTATACACTTATTTAGTCTAGTCGCCATTATTTTAGTTAAAATTTTGAAATCCAAATTAAGCATAAAAATTGGTCGGTATGAGGAGGGATTGGTTTCATCCCTGTCTTGTTTCAATAAGAGAGAAATATTAGCATTGTACAATGACGGTGGGAGCTTTTTCAACTCGATTGAGTGGGAGAGCATCCTGTGCAGGATCGGAGTTACCTGGTCAGCAAACTTCTTATAAAATTCGACTCCAAAACTGTCTGGCCCAGGGCTCTTGCCATTTTGCAACGACCTAATTGCATCCATGATTTCTACACAGGAGGGTTCTGAGTTTAAGGCCTCACAAGAGGCACTATCTAATTTTGGTATGTCCAACTTTTTTAACCATGCATTGATATCACCGTTAGCTTTGGATTTATACAGCTCTTGATAATACTCCTTAAAGCATTCATTTATTAATTTTGGATCGGTTAAAACAACACCCTTGCCTGATTTTATTATATGTATGGCCCTACTTGCTTGTTGCTCTCTAAGCTGACGGGCTAACAATGTATGCGGTTTGTCTGCTAATTCAAAATATCGCTGTTTCAGTCGCAGTAGCTGGTCACTGACTTGATTTGTTAGAATCGTGTTATACTCATATTTAAGACTGAGCATATTTTGCAGCGTTTGGGGGTTGTTTGTGCTCCTATACAACGTCTCCATTGGAGAAAGCTCTGAATCAATTTCTTGTAGACGTCTCTCTCTGGATTTCTTTAAAGACGCTTCATACGAAATAATATGACCCCTCATAACTGCCTTGAAAGCTTCTCACAAGGTGGAGTCCGAGACATCAGAAGTGTCATTGGTCTCCAAATATTCTGTCTCCAAAGTTTCTGGGCACTCACATTTCGGAGGACCTAACATGGTCCAATAACACTGCTGCGCTGGTCAAGAAGGCACAACAAAGACTGTTCTACCTAAGAACACTGAAAAAGTCTGGTCTACCCCAACAGCTGCTGACGACCTTCTACCGTTGCACCATAGAGAGCATCCTAACGCATGGCATCCCTGTGTGGTACCTCAGCTGCACGGAGGCAGAAAAGAAAGCTCTACAGCGGGTAGTCCATAGAGCTCAGAGGGCCATCGGAACACAGCTACCAGACTTGGAGGGCATCTACAACACACGATGCCTCAGAAAAGCCACCAGCATCCACAAAGGCTCTTCACACCCCTGCAACAGTCTGTTCGAACTCCTTCCATCGGGCAGACGATACAAGGCCTTCTACGCCCGCACCTCCAGACTCAGGAACAGCTTCATCCCCAGGGCCATAGCTGCTATGAACCGGTCCTGCTGAGCCGGATGGTCACAACGCATAGATCAACTTGCACTTTACCCTGTCTAAAACTGTTACAATTGTTTCGTTGGGTTGCTGTTGTCTAAATTACTTAAATTATTGCATCGTATGGGAGGCGCATTCCCAATCTCGTTGTACCCCTGGGTACAGTGACAATAAAGATATATATTGTATTGGTGAGGAATGATATTCACTCCCTTGCAAGGGGTGACATAGAATCAGGAGATGTAGAATCAGTATGGGTAGAAATGAGGAATTGTAAGACTAAAAAGACCTTAATGGGAGTTATCTACAGGCCCCCAAACAGTAGCCTCGACATAGGGTGCAAGTTGAATGAGGAGCTAAAATTGGCATGTCGCAAATGTAATGCTACGCTGGTTATGGGAGATTTCAACTTGCAGGTAGACTGGGAAAATCAGGTTGGTAATGGACCCCAGGAAAGAGAGTTTGTGGAGTGTCTCCGAGATGGATTCTTAGAACAGCTTGTACTGGAGCCTACTAGGGAGAAGGTATTTCTGGATTTAGTGTTGTGTAATGAACCTGATCTGATAAGGGGACTCGAGGTAAAAGAGCCATTAGGATGCAGTGATCACAATATGATAAGTTTTACTCTACAAATTGAGAGGGAGAAGGGAAAATCGGAAGTGTCAGTATTACAGTATAGCAAAGGGGATTACAGAGGCATGAGGCAGGAGCTGGCCAGAATTGACTGGAAGAAGGCCCTAGCAGGGAAGACTGTGGAACAGCAATGCCAGGTATTCCTGGGAATAATGCAGAAGTTGCAGGATCAATTTATCCCAAAGAGGAGGAAAGATTCCAAGGGGAGTAAGAGACACCTGTGGCTGACAAGGGAAGTCAAGGACAGCATAAAAAGAAAAGAGCAGAAGTACAATAAAGCAAAGAAGAGTGGGAAGCCAGAGGATTGGGACTCTTTTAAAGAGCAGCAGAAGATGACTAAGAAGGCAATACGGGGAGAAAAGATGAGGTACGAGGGTAAACTAGCCAATAATATAAAGGAGGATAGTAAAAGCTTTATTAGGTATGTAAAGAGGAAAAAAAATAGTCAAGGCAAATATGGGTCCCTTGAAGACAGAAGCGGGGGAATTTATTATGGGAAATAAGGAAATGGCAGACGAGTTGAACCGGTACTTTGGATCTGTCTTCACTAAGGAAGATACAAGCAATCTCCCAGATGTTCTAGTGGCCAGAGATCCTAGGGTGACAGAGGAACTGAAGGAAATCCACTTTATGCAGGAAATGGTGTTGGGTAGACTGATGGGGCTGAAGGCTGATAAATCCCCACGTGCTGATGGTCTGCATCCCAGAGTACTTAACGAGGTGGTGCTAGAAATTGTGGATGCATTGGTGATCATTTTCCAATGTTCTATAGATTCAGGATCAGTTCCTGTGGATTGGAGGGTAGCTAATGTTGTCCCACTTTTAAAGAAAGGAGGGAGAGAGAAAATGGGAAATTATAGACCAGTTAGTCTGACATCAGTGGTGGGGAAGATGCTGGAGTCAATTATAAAAGACGAAATTGCGGAGCATTTGGATAGTAGTCACAGGAGTGTTCCGAGTCAGCATGGATTTACGAAGGGGAAATCATGCTTGACTAATCTTCTGGAATTCTTTGAGGATGTAACTAGGAAAATTGACAGGGGAGAGCTGGTGGATGTGGTGTACCTTGACTTTCAGAGAGCCTTCGACAAGGTTCCACATAGGAGATTAGTGGGCAAAATTAGAGCATATGGTATTGGAGGTAGGGTACTGACATGGATAGAAAATTGGTTGACAGACAGAAAGCAAAGAGTGGGGATAAATGGGTCCCTTTCAGAATGGCAGGCAGTAACTAGTGGGGTACCGCAAGGCTCGGTGCTGGGACCGCAGCTATTTACAATATACATTAATGACTTGGATGAAGGGATTAAAAGTACCATTAGCAAATTTGCAGATGATACAAAGCTGGGTGGTAGTGTGAACTGTGAGGAAGATGCTATGAGGTTGCAGGGTGACTTGGACAGGTTGTGTGAGTGGGCGGATGCATGGCAGATGCAGTTTAATGTGGATAAGTGTGAGGTTATCCACTTTGGTGGTAAGAATAGGAAGGCAGTGTATTGTCTGAATGGTGTCAACTTAGGAACAGGGGACGTACAACGAGATCTGGGTGTCCTAGTGCATCAGTCACTGAAAGGAAGCATGCAGGTACAACAGGCAGTGAAGAAAGCCAATGGAATGTTGGCCTTCATAACAAGAGGAGTTGAGTATAGGAGCAAAGAGGTCCTTCTGCAGTTGTACAGGGCCCTAGTGAGACCGCACCTTGAGTACTGTGTGCAGTTTTGGTCTCCAAATTTGAGGAAGGATATTCTTGCTATTGAGGGCGTGCAGCGTATGTTTACTAGGTTAATTCCCGGAATAGTGGGACTATCGTATGTTGAAAGACTGGAGCGAATAGGCTTGTATACACTGGAATTTAGAAGGATGAGAGGAGATCTTATCGAAACGTATAAGATTATTAAGGGGTTGGACACGTTAGAGGCAGTAAACATGTTCCCCATGTTTCGGGAGTCCAGAACAAGGGGCAACAGTTTAAGAATAAGGGGTGGGCCATTTAGAGCTGAGATGAGGAAAAACTTTTTCAGTCAGAGAGTTGTGAATCTGTGGAATTCTCTGCCTCAGAAGGCAGTGGAGGCAAATTCTCTGAATGCATTCAAGAGAGAGCTAGATAGAGCACTTAAGGATAGCGGAGTCAGGGCGTATGGGGAGAAGGCAGGAACGGGGTACTGATTGAGAATGATCAGCCATGATCACATTGAATGGTGGTGTTGGCTTGAAGGGCCGAATGGCCTACTCCTGCACCTATTGTCTATTGTCCGTTGTCTATAAAACTTCTCCTGTGATCAGCATTTGACTCCACAAACTGTTCATGGGGGCGGCAGGTACCAGAAGGCCTTTCTGCGTTGAGGGCTCTCACTGACTGACCGAGTGCCTTCGGCGAGATGGTGATTCTGTGTGATCACAAGACTGTCCCCCTCCTGACTCTGAGCTGCACACATCTGTCAACATTTTGAGATATTATGATCATGATTTTTTTTTCAAAGAGCATGTGACAATTTAACGCGCCAATGACTCCATTCCAGTCTCGTTCAGTTTAGTTTAGAGATACTGCGTGGAAACAGGCCCTTCTGCTCACCGAGTCCGCGACGACCAGCGATCCCCGCACACTAACACAATCCTACACACACGAGGGACGATTTACATTTATCGTACAACCCTGCACGTCTTTGGAGTCTGAGAGGAAACTGAAGATCTCGGAGAAAACCCACGCGGTTACGGGGAGAACGTACACTGCCTTCCTATTCTTACCACCAAAGTGGATAACCTCACACTTATCCACATTAAACTGCATCTGCCATGCATCCGCCCACTCACACAACCTGTCCAAGTCACCCTGCAACCTCATAGCATCTTCCTCACAGTTCACACTACCACCCAGCTTTGTATCATCTGCAAATTTGCTAATGGTACTTTTAATCCCTTCGGGTCTACACGCTTCTTCAGACTGATCAAGGAAAAGGGAAACGAGATATATAGGCGATAATATAGAGAGATAAAGAACAATATATGAAAGATATGCAAAAAGTAACGATGATAACGGAAACAGGCCATTATTAGCTGTTTGTTGGGTGAAAATGAGAAGCTGGTGCGACTTGGGTGGGGGAGGGATAGAGAGAGAGAGAGAGAGAGAGAGAGAGAGAGAGAGAGAGAGAGAGAGAGAGAGAGAGAGAGAGAGGGAATGCCGAGAGAGAGAGAGAGAGAGAGAGAGAGAGAGAGAGAGAGAGAGGAATGCAGAGAGAGAGAGAGAGAGAGAGGGAATGCAGAGAGAGAGAGAGAGAGAGAGGGAATGCAGAGAGAGAGAGAGAGGGAATGCAGAGAGAGAGAGAGAGAGGGAATGCAGAGAGAGAGAGAGAGAGAGAGAGAGAGAGAGAGAGAGAGAGAGAGAGAGAGAGAGAGAGAGAGAGAGAGAGAGAGAGAGAGAGAGAGAGAGAGAGAGAGAGAGAGAGAGAGAGAAAGAGAAAGAGAAAGAGAATATATATGCCGGGGTTACTTTAAGTTAGGGAAATCAATATTCATACCACTGGGCTGTAAGCTGCCCAAGCGAAATATAAGACGCTGTTCCTCCATTGCGTTTAGCCTCACTCTGACAATGGAGGAGACCGAGGAGAGAAAAGTCAATGTGGGAGGAAGAATTAAAGTGTTTAGCAACGGAAAGATCAGGTCGGTCCAGACGGACTGAGCAAAGTTGATCAGCGCAAAAAGCGCCAGGATAGTAGACAGTCAATGGAAAGACCCAGAACAGTATTAATGGGATCTTGGGGGTCAAAGTCCATTGCTTCCTGAAAGTATCAACACAAGGAGATAGAAGGCTTTAGGTTTTAGTTTATTTTAGAGATACAGCGCGGAATCAGGCAGCGTCGGCCAGCGATCCCCGCAAACTAACACTATCCTACACACACTGGGGATAATTTACATTTATACCAAGCCATCACGTCTTTGGAGTGTGGATGGAACCCGAAGATCTCGGAGAAAATCCCACGCAGGTCACGGGGAGAACGTACAAACTCTTACAGACAGCAGCCGTAGTCAGGATCGAACCCGGAACTCTGGCACTGCCCAGTGGCGCAGCAACACTACCGCTGCGCCACCGGGCCTGCTCTATGATAAAGGTGCATCGTATCCTTGTTCTTATAATTTTCTGTACACCTCTGACTCTCCAGAGAAAACAATCATAATCATAATTATAATTATACTTTATTAGCCAAGTATATTTTGCAACATACGAGGAATTTGATTTGCCATTCGGTCACAACAAGAAAAAGCAACAAGACCCAGAAAATATATTTGAACATGAACACCCACCACAGCGACTTCTCCACATTCCCCACTGTGATGGAAGGAAAAATAAAGTTCAGTCCCTTCCCTTCTTTGTTCTCAGGGGCCTCGAGTCTTCCAGTAACGAGACGATCATGGCTCTCGTAGCACGCTGTTGGGCCTTCCGCATCAGGGCGATCAAGCTCCCGCATCGGAGAGATCTCAGCTCGCCCGCGCCAGGCGATCGGGCTCCAGGTGGGGGCGAGTCGAACCTCCTGCAACTTTGGAGCTTCCCAACATCAATCTCTACCCGAGACTGCGAGACCTTCGATGGTGAAATCCGCAGGCCGCGGTTGGAGCGTCAACCCCAGGCAAGGGATTGCAGGCACCGATGGTAAGTCCACGGCCCCGTAGTGGGGCTCAAAGTCAGTCTCGAGCAAGACCTCCAGCTCCATGATGTTAGGCCGCAGAGCGACCGGAGTTACGATCCAGAAAACAACGCATCTCCGGCAAGATGAGAGATTGAAAAAAGTTTCCCCCGACCCCCCCCCCCCCCCCAGCCCCCCCACATAAAACAAACCAGAGAACATTAAAGGTCCCATGTTGATGTTTATGCTTCACAAGAGCCCTCTGCACACTTGTTATCTGACATTATCAGCGTATGTTATCATTCTGTTCACTCCAGTGTGTTTAAATTCCCCGCACTGTCCTCCGCCCCCCGTGGTGGAGCTGTAGACCTCACGGCCCTCGACAACGGCACATTGAACTGACTACAGTGCCTGGAGGGCGTTACATAACGTCTGCTGCCTCAAACACAAGAAGAACGTCCCTAAGAAATAACCCATACTGTTTGCCCAAGCCACTTTGCACTCCAACCACCCTCCTGACATAAAACATCCCCTGAAATTCTGATTAAAATGGATGACTATCTTATTCTTAGTGTCATAGACTCACAGAGTGATACAGTGTGGAAACAGGCTCTTCACCCCAACTTGGCCACCTGTCCCTGCTACACTAGTCCCACCTGCCTACGTTTCGTCCATATCCCTGCAAACTTGTCCTTTCATGTACCTGTCCAACTATCTCTTACATGTTAGAATAGTCCCTGCCTCAACTACCTCCTCTGGCAGCTTGTTCCATACACCCTCCACTCTTTACGTGAAAAAGTTGCCCCTCAGATTCCTATTAAATCTTTTCCCCTTCGCCTTAAACGTACAGTATGTCCTCTGATCCTCGACTCACCTACTCTGGGTAAGAGACTCTGTGCATCCACCCGAACTATTTCTCGAACGATTTTATACACCTCTATAAGATCACCCCTCATCTTCCTGCTCTCCAAGAAATAGTTTCCCAAACTACTCACTCTCTACCCTCTAGGCCTGGCAACATCCTTATAAATCTTCTCTGTGTGCTTTCAGCCTGACAACATCTTTCCTATAATCCACACGATCTCTCATTCTGTTTCCTCGTGTGGATAACTATCTCTCCAGACGTGATAGAGGAAATTTTGAAAATTACATGGTGGATGAGTAGTTTTTAATCCGTTTAACCCAACAGAATGCACAGTGGCGAATCAAGATAGGAAAAACTGTCCCACAAGGCGGTGTGGCAGCGCAGCGGTAGAGTTGCAGCCTTCCAGCCCTTACAGCGCCAGAGACCCAGGTTTTCTGCGAGACTCGGGTTGTCCACGTTTGGTTTAGTTTAGTTTAGTTAATTTAGTTTAGAGATACAGCGTGGAAACAGGCCCTTCGGCCCACCGAGTCCACACCGACCAACAATCCCCGCACACTAACACTATCCTACACACTAGGGTCAATTTACAATTATACCGAGGCCAATTAACCGACAGGCCTGCACGTCTATGGAGTGTGGGAGAAAACCCATGCAGGCCACAGGGCAAACTCCGTGCAGACAAGCACCCGTAGTCAGGACCGAACCCGGGGTCTCTGGCACTGTAAGGCACCAACTCTACCACTGCGCCATCATGCAGCCCAAGTTGCAAAGGTCTATTGCACAGATGCTGGCCATTTGACCCATGTTGATGTTTATGCTTCACAAGCCCCTCTCCACACTTGTTAAATTACCGTATCAGCGTATGATAGCATTCCGTTCACTCCAGTGTACTTAATGTTTCTTATATGTTGGGTTAGTCCCTGCCTTAACTACCTCCTCTGGCAGCTTGTTCCATACACCCACCACCCTGTGTGTGAAAAAGTTACCCCTCAAATTCCTCTTAAATCTTTCCCCCTTCACTTTAAACCTATGTCCTCTGGTCCCCGATTCACTTTCTCTGGGCAAAAGAGACTCTATTCCTCTCATGATTTCAAACACCTGTACAAGATCACACTACATCCTGCTGCTCTACAAAGGATAGAGTCCCAACCTGCTCACCCTTTCCCTACAGCTCACACCCACTAACCCTGTCAATATCCTTGTAAATCTTCTCTGTGTCCTTTCCAGCTTGACAACATCTTTCCTACTGTTCACACGATCTCTCAATCTGGTTTCCTTGTGTGGATAAATATCTCTCCAGACGTGATGTAGGACATTTGAAAATTATAAGGAAGATGAGTAGTTTTTGATCCGTTTAACCAAAATAAAAATGCATAGTGGGGAAGCAAGATAGGAAAAACTGGTCAATAAAGCGTAATGGCAGCGCAGCGGCAGAGTTGCAGCCTTCCAGCGCTTACAGCGCCAGAGACCCAGGTTTTCTGTGAGACTCGGGTTGTCCACGTTTAGTTTAGTTTAGAGACACAGCGTGGAAGCAGGCCCTTCGGCACACCAAGTCAGCGATCCCCGCACTTTAACACTACCCTACACACACTAGGAACAATTTACACTTATACCAAGCCAATTAACCTACATACCTGTACGCCTTTGGAGTGTGGGAGGAAACTGAAGATCTCGGAGAAAACCCACGCAGGTCACGGGGGGAATGTACAAACTCCGAAACAGACAGCACCCGTGGTCAGGATCGAACCCGGGTCTCTGGCGCTGCAAGTGCTGTAAGGCAGTGTTTTGTAATCAATCCAATACAAAGTATTCAGTGAACCATAAAGCATTTATTAAACCCATGCAGAGTGAGCAATACATACTGTTGAGTTCCTGGCTTAAGCTTACAGACTAACCAGCAAGGGAACAAGCAACAAGCAGAATATATCAGTGACTCCAGTCCTACCTAAATCCTGGACTGGATTACATAGTGGAATGTGTATCATGCATACGATATGTGGTGAAGGTTATAAAGACAGGGATAAATATGGTTGATCTAGAGGCAGCGACTCTACCGCTGCGCCACCGTGCATTGTGCTCCATACACGTGCAACAACAGCCCTGGTTCACCGCTGTGAGAAGATCAGACAGCACGAAGAACTTCTGAAAGTTTGTCGAAGACAGAAACATGCAGACTCTTTGTGTATTGCCCAGCATTTCAAGATCAATTTATTGGCACATGTACCAATTAAGGTACAGTGAAATTGCCATACAGCCATACTAAGTGAAAAGCAACAAGACACACAGCCACATAACATCCACCACAGCGGATTCCACATTCCTCACTGTGATGGAAGGTAATAAAGTTCAATCAGCTTCCTCTTTGTGTTCACTGGCGGTCGGGGGTGTTTAACCATCCGCAGTCGCCGCTGCCGACTGTCGGAAGCTTTGCGTCGGTATGATCGAAACTCCCTGCGTCGGGACGGTTGAAACACTCTCCGCAGCATGGAGCTCCCGAGTCGGCCTCTTCTTACCAGAGACTGCGGGCTTCACGGTGTTAAAGTCCACAGGCCCCGAGGTTGGAGCTCTCCACAGTCGATCCTCGGCAAAGGATCACAGCTCCGTGATGTTAAAGTCCGCGCCGCACCCGCGGCATGAAGTGCCGGGCCGGTCTCCAGGATAGGCCGCCAACTCCTCGATGTTAGGCCGTAGTGGGGACTGAGATAGATTGAAAAACAGTCTCCCCCAACTCTCCGCCCCTCACCCCCACATTAAAAAACCCCCAAGAAACTTACTTTTAACACAGACTTAAAATAATAAAAACATTAGAAAGGACAAACGGACTGTTGGCGAGGCAGCCAGTGCCAGTACTGGTGGCGCCACCTGGTGGAATACAAAATATAAATGACAAGTCTGCTGTGTGATGACGGATTGTACACCAAAATCAAAGAACTTCATTGTACCTAGTTGCGTGACAATAAAATATCACTGAATCATTGAATTGAATCAAAAACATGATAGATGCAAAGGGAAGTCTTTTCTGCATCGTAGACATTTAAATTAAAATCTACAAGGGGTAAGCAAAGGTGATTTATTTTGTTGAACCCCATCCCAGAGCTTGGTTAGATTGTACCTGGCCATATTCTTGGTGATCACACTGGTTCTCGTGTTTAACGCTCTGTTGGTACAAGGTGAGTATTCATTCTCTGGTAAAACTGTGTCCTTGTATGTGGTGGTGTGGAGTCAGTCAGAGGGTGGTGAATCTGTGGGATTCATTGGCACAGAAGGCTGTGGAGGCCAAGTCAATGGATAATGCATGGGTCGGTGCCACGGAGATGTCCAGAGGGGACCCAGCGGCAATAGAGCAGAGGTCCGTGCAGCCATCGATGATGGCGCTGACCAACGGACGAGGATGGACCATGTGGAAGTGAGGACTTGCCGAGGAAAGGAACAAAGGAGGACCCGGCGTGGGGGGACCGTCATGAGGGGGAGGGGGGAAGAACAATGGAAGACCCGGCGTGGTGGGACCGCCATGAGGGGGAGGGGGGAGAACAATGGAAGACCCGGCGTGGGGACCGCCGTGAGGGGGAGATGGGGGAGAACAATGGAGGACCCGGCGTGCATGGACTGCCATGAGGGGGAGGGGGGGAACAATGGAGGACCCGGCGTGGGGGGACCGCCGTGAGGGGGGTGGGGACAAGGGGGGACTTGCCCCAGGGGTACTTTGTAACTTTGTAAGCGCCCTTTATAGGCAACTATTTGCATACCTTGGGTATGCAAGCAAAGAATTTGACTGTGACTTGTCACATGTGACAATCAAATATTCATTCATAAAAGCTCATTCACAGGGAACCATCTGCAGATCAGGGAGATGTCAATTCTCAACCATCTGTCTCCCCATTGCTCAAATGTGCACCTTGCTCAATGTGCGAGTGCAGAAATCGGAGCCTCTCTTTTTGGAAGGCAGATGGATCACAGTGTAGCAAACTGTGCAGTCATGCATTTTAAAGGTAAACAAAAAGAAGTAGACTTTTTTTCTTAATGGGGATTGGATTCAGAAATCGGAGGTGCAAAGGGGCTTAGGAGTGCTGGTGCAGTATTCCCAAAATGTTAATTTGCAAGTTCAATCGGTAACGCAATGTTAGCATTTATTTCGAGATGACTAGAATACAACAACAAGGATGTAATGCTCACGCTTTGAAAGGTGCTGGTCAGATCGCACTTGGCGCATTGTGAGCAGTTTTGGGTCCTGGACCGTACAATGTTTCCCCCTCTACCCTCAAGCTCTGTGCCGAACAACAGGCACGAGTCTACACGAACATTTACAATCTGTCCCTGCAAACCTGCAATGTGCCTGCCTGCTTCAAAGTCTCCACTATTGTTCCTGTACCCAAAAAGTCACGGATTACTGGTCTTAATGACTACAGGCCTGTCGCACTGACCTCTGTAATCATGAAGACCATAAGAAAGAGTTGCGCTGGGCCACCTGAAAAATATCACAAACACCCCTGCAATTTGCTTACTGGGCAAATTGTTCAGTGCCTTTGTCCTGAGGCTAGAGGGGTTGAACAGTTTCACCGACACTGTCTGTGACTACTTTACCCCCCACTAGCCCGCGACTCGGACTCTGGCGGTGACCAAGGGAGAGACATAGGTATTTATTCACAAAATGCTGGAGTAACTCAGCAGGTCAGGCAACATCTCAGGAGAGAAGGAATGGGTGACGTTTCGCGTCGCGACCCTTCTTCAGACTGATGTCAGGCGGGCGGGACAAAGGAAGGATATAGGTGGAGACAGGAAGACAGTGGGAGATCTGGGAAGGGGAGGGGAAGAGAGGGACAGAGGAACTATCTAAAGTTGGAGAAGTCAATGTTCATACCACTGGGCTGCAAGCTGCTCAGGCGAAATATGAGGTGCTGTTCCTCCAATTTCCGGTGGGACTCACTATGGCACTGGAGGAGGCCCATGACAGAAAGGTCAGACTGGGAATGGGAGGGGGAGTTGAAGTGCTCAGCCACCGGGAGATCAGATTGGTTAACGTAGACCGAGCGCAGGTGTTGAGCGAAGCGATCTCCGTGCCTCTGTTTGGTTTCGCCGATGTAAATAAGTTGACATCTGGAGCAGCGGATGCAATAGATGAGGTTGGAGGAGATGCAGGTGAACCTCTGTCTCACCTGGAAAGACGGTTTGGGTCCTTGGATGGAGTTGAGGGGGGAGGTAAAGGGACAGGTGGTGCATCTCGTGCGGTTGCAAGGGAAAGTGCCCGGGGATGGGGTGGTTTGGGTAGGAAGGGACGAGTGGACCAGGGAGTTATGGAGGGAACGGTCTCTGCGGAACGCAGAAAGGGGAGGGGATGGGAAGATATGGCCAGTGGTGGGGTCCCGTTGTAGGTGACGTAAATGTTGGTGGATGATTTGTTGGATACGCTGGCTGGTGGGCTGGAAGGTGAGAATAAGGGGGATTCTGTCTTTGTTACGAGTGGGGGGAGGGGGAGCAAGTGCGGAGCTGCGGGATGTAGAAGAGCCTCATCTATAATGGAAGAGGGGAAGCCCCGTTTCCTGAAGAATTAGGACATCTCTGATGCCCTAGTGTGAAACACCTCATCCCGGGCGCAGATGCGGCGCAGACGGAGGAATTGGGAGTAGGGGATAGACTTTTTGCAGGAGACCGGGTGGGAAGAAGTGTAGTCTAGATAGCTGTGCGAGTCAGTGTGTTTATAGTAGATGTCAGTCACTAGTCTGTCTCTGTGATGGAAATGGTTTGGTCCAGAAACGAGAGGGAGATGTCGGAGATAGTACAGGTATATTTAAGGGCAGGATGGAAATTGGAAGTGAAGTGTATGAAGTCAATGAGTTCTGCATGGGTACAAGAGGTAGCACCAATGTAGTCGTCGATGTAGCGGAGGGAGAGTTCGGGGATGGTGCCGGTGTACGCCCGGAACAGGGATTGTTCGACGTACCCGACAAAGAGGCAGGCATAGCTAGGGTCCTTGCAAGTGCCCACAGCTACGCCTCTGGTTTGGAGGAAGTGGGAGGAGTCAAAGGAGAAGTTGTTAAGGGTAAGAACCAGCTCTGCTCGGCGAAGGAGAGTGTTAGTAGATGGGGATTGGCTGGTTCTTGGAAGAAACGGAGGGCTTCGAGACCATCCTTGTGGGGGATGGAAGTGTAGAGTGACTGGACATCCATGGTAAATATGAGGGAGTGGGGGCCTGGGAACCGGAAGTTATCGAGGAGATGGAGAGCGTGTGAGGTGTCTTGGATGTAGGTGGGGAGGGATTTAACCAGGGGGGATAGAATGGAGTCGAGGTAGGTGGAAATAAGTTCGGTGGGACATGAGCAGGCAGAGACAATGGGTCTGCTGGGACAGTTCTGTTTATGGAGAGACATAGAGCTGGCAGAAGGCTTCCACTCCTCCGGCACTGGGTGGGAAATGTGCCGTCTGATGTCACGCACAGAGTGGGGGTTGGGGAAGATGGTTAGGAACTGGTGCTGGGGATAGCCTGTCTCGTGAAGAAATGGGCGCTGTGATTTAGGTGAGCTTTCCGCGCGGGGACGTGGAACGGGAAGGGTTGTGGATAGATTCTTCAGGCTCTCCTGAAGTACTGATGTGGTACTTGGATGAGAAGCCACTCCAGGTAGCGCCTGGTAGTGACAAGCCACGGACCAGAGTGGTGGCAGCTAGCGGGTGAGGGTGGGGCAGCATTGAGGAAGCAAGGTGTGGTGTGAGAGGCTGTGGGAAGGTGAAGCAGGAGAAGGAAGGGGAATTAGAAGAATGGATTGTTTATGGGCTGAGTGAAACATTTGCACCCTCTATTGGGAACAGTTGGCATGTTTATCCTCTACATTGGGAGTGAACCAATATTTAATTTGCGAAAATATTCCTTGTTGCTTTTTTCCAGCATGTTTCCCACCCGTTGGACCTCCCTTCGACTCCCCTGGTAGCATTTTCTCATTATTTGCTACCTTTTGTATTAACTCTGCCCGTTCCTTTACTTCCCTCAGTGTCTGAATTCGCTCCAAGAACCCAGGCTTCACCTCTTCTTTCTCAGACAGAATCATGAGGTCAATGTAAGCTGGGGTGGATAATGGGTTTGGTCTCAGAGCTATTTCTTCAAGACGTCTAATGCTGCCCGATAATTGTTCAATCAGCTCCAGAACTGTGTTCTCAACCTCATCAAACTCCTGCTCAAGTGTTTCCATAATATTCTGCTGGGACATCTTCGCACCATAGGCCTTCTCGTACTTTTCTTTCAGCGCACTGTATGTCCTCTTCTGCTTTTTCTTAACATAATCAAACTTGTACTTTTGGTTGAAGTGAACACTCCAGATGCACTTTTCCGGGCAGACCATACATTTCCCTTCTCGGTCCATTGCAGCACAACCACGTTTACAATCGTCGTTAGGAATGGCGCAGGGATAATGGCAGGTAAAGAAACATTTCTGACAGTTGGTTATATAATTACCAGTCCCGCTGATATCCGTCTGTACTGGAATTGTAACATCAATCACATATTCAAAATTTTTATTTGCATCCAGCTCGGTCTGGTGTTGGTTCAGAGCTTGTTGCGTTTTCCTGAGTTCTTCCAGTTTGGCGAGACCAAATCGGATCTGCTTCTGCAATCCCATCACTGCAACTTCTAACTGCTTACGTTCCTTCAGAACCTCTCTCGTTAAACTCAAACTTTTGGTTTCCATTGTGTTCAGAGCTGTGAAGAATTTCTTCATACTGTTTGCTCCCATCTTCCAAAACATTGCATCAAAGTTATCATCGTTCTCTCCCCCTACTCCGCTGTCATTGGATCTGCACTCGTTGCCACAGTTTCCAGAGATTGGACGCTGGGCAAAAATGGCTGAATTGTTAAACTTGAAGTGTACTGGCAGACCCGTTTTGTCTTTGGGACACGGCACATCAGCTAATTTCAGGGCATCCAGAACGGGGGGAGGCTGTCCGTCTGCGAACGTCACCAGGATCTGAATGTTCTCTGCAATATCTTTGCCAAAAATAGAAAGAATTGAATCAAAGACATATTTCTGTGTGTGAGTCAGGCGAGGCAGGGAGGCTTGAGTAACAAAGCACATGGCGTCGATCTGATCAATACCCTGTGGGGAAGTGAAGAACTCACGGATTTGCTCAGTGATCTGTTGATCCCGGCCGATGCCCCTGGTGTCTCCGAATCCTGGCGTGTCAATGATGGTCAGAGAGTAATCGATGTTAAATCCTACCTGATGGTGGAGCTGGTAGGCGGTGATGGAGGATGTCTGACTCTCAGCCTGGGATTTTCCTGTCTCTTCCTGTATCAACTTGTATCTGAAGTTGTCTCCCCATTCCACGCCCAAGATGTAATTGATCATCCCATTGATGAGGGTTGTCTTTCCTGACCCAGTTGATCCCAGAACCATAATTGTCTTCATTGTGTGTTTTGTGGTGGGTTTTCCAAAGGAGTATTTCATAAGCTGTTTGGATTTATCAGCTACCTCCACCTGTAGATTGAGCTTGTAAATAGAAGGGTTTCCTTTGGATATTAATTGAGTGTCTTTGAGAATTTTTTGGGCTATTCTGACTGATGTGGTTTCTATTTTTATTAAAACCTCCTCACTTGCTGCACTAGATCCTGTTTTTCCACACTCAGCAGACACTCGGACTCGGTAGACAGTCGTGGGTTTCAGTCCCTCTAAACGATAGTAGCATTGTGTGTCTGTTGTCTTAACTTCCTCCCATGATCCACCTTTCATGTCGAAATTAACTAACGGTTCTTCTCTATATTCAATGCTGTACCGAATTATATTAACATCAGCTCCAATCTGACTTGGTCTGTCCCAGTGCAGTGTTGGATTGGGTGAACAATCCTGGAAGACCGGATTACCAGGTGGGCTTGCCGGCCGGGTGAAGCTCTTGCAGCTCTCACTAGCCTTGCTGACCCCTACCTTGGTCACTGCTCTGTATCGAATGTGATACTCCTGGTGTGGCTGTAACCCAGGTATTGTGAAGGAGTGGCATTGATCAGGTGTGTCCAGAATTGTCCATTCCTCCTGCTGGCTAACTTGGTACTCTACCTTGTAGCCCACAATCTCACCGGCACCACATCTTGGTGGCTGTAACTGCAGCGTCACACTGTCATGCGTTGTACCACTAACCGTTGGTATCTCTGGCTGTGACGGAGGTTCAAAGCACTGGTTCTCCAGAAACCCTCTCTCATACAGGTAAATGGATGCTCCCACTTTGCTATCATTCTGCACAGAACTAACAAGGAATTTTACTTTCTCATCTGCTCTATTGGCTGTGGCAAAATCCAGGAATGATCGGAATAGCTCGTTCATTTTCTGCGAGACAGACCGAGAGTTAAACCAGTGCTCGCTGTGTCCTGTTGCACAGGCTCCGTCAGCAGGATTGGGTACCTGCATGTTCTGAGCTGTGAGAGATTGGAGGTGGTTGTTTGCCTCTGACAGGTAGAAGTCCTCCCGATGTAATGTTGTAAATGTGAAGCAGACAACATAATCTGTTGCTGGATCCATCAACTTGTCATCCAACTCGCCCTTTGATTTCACAATTGGTACATCTTTAAATCCGCTGAGGTAACGTCTCACTACCTTCATCTCTCGTTCCTTGTCATCCAGCCACGTGATCAGTGCCTGGTGTTTGAATGGTGACTGTTCCCTGTTCTTCAGCATATTCTCCAGTAATCCTTCCTCCTCCCCGCCGCCCCGAATGGATGGCAGAACCCTCGCCAAATTCCCCTGGAAAAATAGTGTGTACTCCAGACAGATTTCTCGAAAGTGCAGTATCCTATTCCCGATCTCAGGAAACTGATCGGCGACACTTTCTTTCATCAAGTCATTGCACCTCATCACGGCCTCACTGAGCTGTTCCAGGACACTCTGACAGCGATTGACCAGTCCCACGCTGATCCCCCTCACCAGCTGGGCAGCTTTTGAGTCGAGTTTATTGAGCGGATAGAGCCAGACTGTGATGGGCACTGAATGCTCTCCGCCTGGGCCAAGGAGGGTTGGGAGGGTTGCGTAGATTTTGATGGCATCTTTGAAGGTGGTGGGATTGTTCTTCAGTGAGAAATCCCCATAAAAGGTGCAGCTAAATTTCTCAGAATGAGACTTTTGTTCTTCTGTCATTTTTACGGAGGCTTCGCCCTCAATCGCAATGTTAGGGAGATGTTTAATCATTGCCCCCATGTTACCCTGAATATCCTGTGTGTTCTCTGCTGATGAAGCCATTTGGTCAAACACAAAGAAGGCCTGGGCCCCATAGAGCACTGCTGTAATGACATGGGTCGCTGAGCCCTCATCAAACACACTCGGGTAGGTAATATTCTGTCTCCCTAAGTGATTCATCGTCAGTTGCTCAAACCTGGTTGTTGTTTTGTACTGAAGGGTAACTCGTGCTTGTTGCTTAGATTCCTTTGTGTCACTGAGATATTTTGCCGACCCTTTCACCTCCACTAATCCACTCAGGAGACTCACCTTCAGTGACCCTGACACATTGAGGGCAGCGGCTTTCCTCTCCATGGAGTCTGATGCAATGATGTGAAACTCGGTGCTGGGCTGATCACAACGATCAAGGTTATTCTGCAGTGTCTGTAAGTCCCACAAGGTGACACCTATAGAATAAAACAGCGATCAAAACTGTAAAATTGAATCAACCAGTGGAAATTAATCAAAGAAAACAATGCTTATTCAGTGGATTCATTCTCTGTGTTTTGTGGTTAGAAACATAGGTGCAGGAGGAGGCCATTTGGCCTTTCAAGCCAACACCCTCATTCATTGTGATCATGGCTGATCATCCACAATCAGTGACCTGTGCCCAACTTCTCCCCATATCCCTTGATTCCACTAGCCCCCAAAGCTCTATCTAACTCTCTCTTAAATTCATCCAGTGATTTAGCCTCCACTGCCCTCTAAGGCAGAGAATTCTGCAAATTCACAACTGTCTGGGTGAAAAAGTTTCTTCTCACCTCAGTTTTAAATGGCCTCCCCTTTATTCTAAGACTGTGGCCCCTGGTTCTGGACTCCCCCAACATTGGGAACATTTTTCCTGCATCTAGCTTGTCCAGTCCTTTTATAATTTTATATGTCTCTATAAGATCGCATCTCATCATTATAAACTCCAATGAATACAAGCCTAGTCTTTTCAATCTTTCCTCATACGACAGTCCCGCCATCCCAGGGATCAATCTCATGAACCTACGCTGCACTGCCTCAATAACAAGGATGTCCTACCTCAAATTAGGAGACCAAAACTGTACACAATACTCCAGATGTGGTCTTACCAGGGCCCTATACAACTGCAGAACCTCTTTACCCCTATACTGAAATCCTCTTGTTATGAAGGTCAACATGCCATTAGCTTTCTTCACTGCCTGCTGTACCTGCACGCCAACATTCAGTGACTGGTGTACAAGGAAACCAGGTCTCGCTGCACTTTCCCCTGACCAAACCTGACTCCATTGAGATAATAATGAGCCTTCTTGTTTTTGCTGCCAAAGTGGATAACCTCACATTTATCTACATTATACTGCATCTGCCATGCATCTGCCCACTCACTCAATCTGTCCAGGTCACTCTGCAACCTCCTAACATCCTCTTCGAAGTTCACACTGCCACCCAGCATTGTGTCATCTGCAAACTTGCTGGTGTTACTTCTAATTCCTTCATCCAAATCATTAATATATATGGTAAATAGTTGCGGCCCCAACACCGAGCCTTGCGGCACTCCACTCGCCACTGCCTGCCATTCTGAAAAGGACCTATTTACTCCTACTCTTTGCTTCCTGTCTGCCAACCAATTCTCTGTCCATGTCAACACTCTACCCCCAATACCATTTGTTCTAATTTTGCTCACCAGTCTCCCATGTGGGACCTTATCAAAGGCTTTCTGAAAGTCTAGATACATGACATCCACTGGCTCCCCTTCATCCATTTTACATCATATCCTCAAAAAATTCCAGAAGATTAGTCAAGCATAATTTCCCTTTCATAAATCCATGCTGACTTGGACTTATCCTTTTACTGCTGTCCAAATGCACCATTATTACCTCTGTAATAATTCACTCCAGCATCTTAACCACCTCCGATGGCAGGCTAACAGGTCTGTAATTCCACATTTTCTCTCTCTCACTCCTTTCCTGAAAAGTGGGATAACATTAGCTATCCTCCAATCCACAGGAACTGATCCTGAATCTATTGAACATTGGAAAATAATCACCAATGCGTCCACTTTTTCGTGAGCCACCTCCCTGAGTACCCTGGGATGCAGGCCATCAGGTCCTGGGGATTTATCAACCTTCAGTCCCATCAGTCCACCCAATACTATTTCTCGCCTAATGCAAATTTCTTTCAGTTCCTCTACCCCCTAGATCCTCTGTCCTCTAGTACATCCCACATACATTTTTTGTCCCAACCCTATCAGATGCACAGAATCTCTTGCCTGGAGTGGGGGAATCAAGGACCAGAGGACCATAGGTTCAAGGTGAGGGGGAAAAGATTTCATAGGAAACTAAGGTTAACTTTTTCACACAAAGAGTGGTGGGTGTATGGAACAAGCAGCCAGAGGGGGTAGACGAGGCCGGGGCTACCCCAATGTTTAAGAAACAGTTAGACAGTTACACGGATAGAACAAGTTTGAAGGGATATGGACCAAACGCAGGCAAGTGAGACTAGTGTAGCTGGGACATGTTGGCCGGTGTGGGCAAGTTGGACCGAAGAGCCTGTTTCCACATTATGACTATGACTCTATCAGAGATATTCTCTTTGTGATTTCAATCCCTCTCAAACCTTTAGATTAGTTTAGAGATACAACGTAGAAACAGCGAGTCTGCATCGACCAGCGATCCCCACATATTAACACGACCAAACTGCACACACCCGGTACAATATTCACATTACACAAAGCCAATTATCCTACAAACCTCTACGTCTTTGGAGTGCGAAAGGAAACTGAAGATCTCGGAGAAACCCCACGCAGGTCACGGGAGAACGTACATACCCCGTACAGACAGCACCCGTAGACAGGATCGAACCCGGGTCGCTGGTGCTGTAAGGCAGTAGCTCTATGGCTATGTCACCATGCCATGTCTTTTCTGGATCTAGATTGTTTTCGCCCTGTCGCAGATCTGATGAGTTATCTCTGACCTGAAACATTAACGGCTTCTCTCTTGCAGATGCTGGCTGGTATGCTGAGGATGGCACCTTACCTGTGACCACAGTCTGGGACCAAATTGCCTCCTCCCTGATCTCCCACTGCCTCTCAGATACATCAACTGGCCATTATTATCCACTTTTGTGACAGTGAGACATCCTTTCTCATAATAAAGTCCTAGAATGTTACTATCAGAATAATTGACTTCTCTGCCATGTGCTTCTCTTTGTTAAATACGGATAAGAGCAATTAATTTCAGAACCCCCGACTTGTTCTAACTCCATGAACAGTTTTCAATTTGGAGTCATAGTCATATATTCATACAGCTTGGAAACAGGCCCTTTGGCCCAATTTCCCCACACTGGCCAACATGTCTCAGCTACACTAGTCCGATCAACCTGTGTTTGGCCATATTCCTGCCAACCCAGTACTATCCATGTTCCTCTCAAACTTTACTAAATATTGCAATAGTCCCTGCCTCAACTACCTCCTCTGGCAGCACATTCCACACACCCACCAACCTTTGTGTGAAAAAGTTATCCCTCAGATTCCTATTGAATCTTTTCCCTTTCACCTTAAACCTTTGTCCCCTGATCCTCAATTCACCTACTCTGGGCAAGATACCCTGTGCATCTACCCGATCGATTCCTCTCATGATTTTATACACTTCTATAAGGTCAACCCTCCTGCCCTCCAAGTAATGGAATCCCAGCCTACTCTACCTCTCCCTATAGCTCAGACCTTTGAGTTCTGGCAAAATCCCTGTAAATCTTCTTTGTACACTTTCCAGCTTGACAACATATTTCCTATAACATGGTGCCCAGAACTGAACACAATACTCTAAATGTGATCTCACCAACATCTCATATAACTGCAACATGACCTCCCAACTTCTATCCTCAATCCTCTGACTGCTGAAGGCCAATGTGCCAAAAGCCTTTTTGACTACCTGCAACTCCACCTTCAAGGAACCATGCACCTGCACTCCCAGACCACTCTACTCTACAACACTCCCCAGAGTCCAACCATTGACTGTCTTTGTCCTATCAATGTTAGACTTTCCAAAATGCAACACCTCATATTTTTCTGTATTAAATTCTCAGCCCACCTGGCCAACTAATCAAGACCCTGCTGCAATTGTTCACAGCCCTCCGGGCCTTATTGGTTGTCTGGTTACCCTCCCGCCCTTAATCTGCTTGTGATTTTCCTTAACATAGTCACCCTCCCTACACACATTATACCATCTCCTCTCACTTTGCTCTCCCAATTACTTTTTCAAGTTTGTCCCCCCACGACACTTTGGACACTCCAGAGGGAAATCCTCCCTCACTATCTAAGCTGGTCTAACATTTTGTGTCCAATGTTCTATTCTCAGTAATCTGACTGCTGAAATCCAATGTACCAACAGATTCTTTGCCCCCTTATCTATGTGTAATGCTTTTCCATTCCTATCATATGCTTTCTAAAATCCAACCTCAATTACACCTTAATAACTGGGGTACTTTTGAATTGCTGTCCTTACCATTACCTGTCATGGGAACACTTTGGCCCTGATTGACTCCCACTAACCAGATGTGGAGTAACTTGCAAGTAGTAACTTGCAACTCTGAGGGGGCGCTGTAAACTGTTTATGCGTTGAGCTGTTATGTTTGTGTGCCATTGTATGTTCGTTTACTAGTACCTGAACTGATGTACAGCACTTTGGTCAACGTGGGTTGTTTTTAAATGTGCTATACAAATAAAATTGACTTGACTTGACTTGACTAGGTGATCCCAGTGTACTTTTTACCAGATGCTGTCTAATAGTCATAGAGCAAAATTGTCCATATTGACCAACATGCCCTATCTAAGCTAGTCCATTTGGCCTATTTTCTCATAACCTTGTGAAGGAAAGAATTGCAGATGCTGGTTTAAATCAAAGATAGACACAAAATGCTGGAGTAACTCAGAGGGACAGGCAGCATCTCTGGAGAGAAGGAATGGCTTCTCTCTAGAGATGCTGCCTGTCCCGCTGAGTAACTCCAGCATTTTGTGTCTATCTCCCTCAAAACCTTTCCTATCCATGGACTTGTCCAAGTGTGTTTAAAATGCTGTAAGAGTACCTGCCTCAAATACCTCCTCTGGCAGCACATTCCATATACCCATCACCCTCCGGGTGTAAACATTGTCCCATAGCTTCAAATTAAATCGGGCTCCTCTCACCTTAAACCAAAGTCCTCTGGTTCTTGATTTCCCTACCCTGGGGAAATGTCTCTGTGCGTCCAATGTATCTATTCCCCTGATGATTTTAAACACATCTGTATGACCACCCTTCTGTGTCCTGCGCTCCAAGGAATAAAGTCCTAGCCTGGCCAATAGCCAAAGCCTTCAGGTTCTAGCAACATCTCGTAAATCTCTGCTTCTTTCCAGCTCAATGACATGCTTCCTCGAACAGAGTGACCAGTTCTCCTTCAGAGTGCTCCAAATGTGACCTCATGAATGTTTTGTACAATTGCAACATAACAGACAAAATTCTATGTGTCTGAAGGAACTCCGGATGCTGGTTTAAACAGAAGATAGACACAAAAAAAGTTGTGAGTAACTCAGCGGGTCAGACAGCATCTCCGGAGAAAATGAGCACCTACTCCTTTTCTCTATAGATGTTGGCTGACCCGCTGAATTACTCTAACATTTTGTGTCCAATGTTCTATTTTCAGTAACCTGATTGGTGAAATCCAATGTACCAACAGCATCCTTTGCCCCCTTATCTATGTGTAATGCTACTTTCAGGGAAATATGTACCTGTACTGCTGGATCCATCTGCTCTACCATGTTCCTCATGGCGCTACCTTCGCTCTGAGGTCCAGTCCTCGTTTGACTTCCCAAAATGCCACATCTGGCAATGATATTGTAAATCAGCCTTACCAGGGTTCAGCAACTTAATTTGCAAACCATCCTTATCCCATCGGGAAACTGCACTGAAACTCACAGAGTCAAAGTCACCATGGTAAGATTGGCAACCTGAACGTATGACACCGCATTGACCATACTGATTTGTGTGATGACATTCCAGTACCTGGGATCAGAGTGTCCGTTCGGCAGTCGTACAGCATTCCCAATTTGAAAGGACGGCCCAGAGTGGACAGTTGCAAGATCTCGCTCATTGTTGAACTGGGAGCGGACACTCAGGAAACACCAGTGACCTGAAACAGAAAGCGGAATAAAATATAACTAGCTGAGTTCCAGATATATATTAGATTAGTTATTTATATGGCTTACTTAGACGTGGCCAAGTACCAAGAGGGGGAAGGTGTCGGAAGGAACTGCAGATGCTAGTTAAAACTGAAGATAGACAAAAAATGCTGGAGTAACAGCTGAACAAACAGCATCTCTGGATAGAAGGAGTGGGTGATATTTTGCATCCCCATTGCTTCTATCCAGAGATGCTGCCTGTCCAGCAGTTACTCCAGTATTTTGTGTCTACCAAGAGGGGGAAATTTGAAGTAGTAAATTATGCAAATTACAAAGAAGATGAGTTGTTTGCAATATTTTTGACCTAAGGTCTTACATGATGGAGAGGCCAACATACGAATTGAATTGAATTGAAACATTTATTGTCATTCAAAATAAATTTGAATGAAATGTCGCTGACGTACAGTCATGACAGTAAAGAGCACAAAGCACACAATTACATAAGTTTAACGTAAACAACCATCACAGTGACTCCTCCAGGCACCTCCTCACTGTGATGGAAGGCAAAAAAAGTCTTATCTCCTCCTGCATTGAAGGATCCTCAGAGAATGTGCATTTCACTGCACATCGTGTATGTGTATGTGACAAATAAACTTGACTTGACTTGACACTCTGAATTTCCTCAGCTGTCTGAGGTGGTAAAGGCGCTGCCTTGCCTTACCCACCAGTGCGGCAATGTGTGTTGTCCATGTCAGATCCTCTTTGATGTGGACTCCCAGGTATTTCAAGCTGCTTACCCTATCCACAGTAGACCCATTTATTTCCAGTGGCGTGTACGTCCTTGGATGTTAAGCCCTTCTAAAGTCCACAATCAGCTCCTTAGTTTTTTTGACATTCAAGAGGAGGCTGTTGTCCTGACACCAGAGTG
>NC_135971.1:31745873-31757873 GCF_053455715.1 Rhinoraja longicauda
GGAGTTTGTACGTTCTCCCCGTAACCGCGTGGGTTTTCTCCGAGATCTTCAGTTTCCTCTCAGACTCCAAAGACGTGCAGGATTGTACGTTAATTGGCTTGGTATAAATGTAAATCGTCCCTCGTGTGTGTAGGATTGTGTTAGTGTGTGGGGATCGCTGGTCGTCGCGGACTCGGTGAGCAGAAGGGCCTGTTTCCACGCAGTATCTCTAAACTAAACTGAACGAGACTGGAATGGAGTCATTGGCGCGTTAAATTGTCACATGCTCTTTGAAAAAAAATCATGATCATAATATCTCAAAATGTTGACAGATGTGTGCAGCTCAGAGTCAGGAGGGGGACAGTCTTGTGATCACACAGAATCACCATCTCGCCGAAGGCACTCGGTCAGTCAGTGAGAGCCCTCAACGCAGAAAGGCCTTCTGGTACCTGCCGCCCCCATGAACAGTTTGTGGAGTCAAATGCTGATCACAAGAGAAGTTTTATAGACAACGGACAATAGACAATAGGTGCAGGAGTAGGCCATTCGGCCCTTCAAGCCAACACCACCATTCAATGTGATCATGGCTGATCATTCTCAATCAGTACCCCGTTCCTGCCTTCTCCCCATACCCCCTGACTCCGCTATCCTTAAGTGCTCTATCTAGCTCTCTCTTGAATGCATTCAGAGAATTTGCCTCCACTGCCTTCTGAGGCAGAGAATTCTACAGATTCACAACTCTCTGACTGAAAAAGTTTTTCCTCATCTCAGTTCGAAATGGCCCACCCCTTATTCTTAAACTGTTGCCCCTTGTTCTGGACTCCCGAAACATGGGGAACATGTTTACTGCCTCTAACGTGTCCAACCCCTTAATAATCTTATACGTTTCGATAAGATCTCCTCTCATCCTTCTAAATTCCAGTGTATACAAGCCTATTCGCTCCAGTCTTTCAACATACGATAGTCCCACTATTCCGGGAATTAACCTAGTAAACATACGCTGCACGCCCTCAATAGCAAGAATATCCTTCCTCAAATTTGGAGACCAAAACTGCACACAGTACTCAAGGTGCGGTCTCACTAGGGCCCTGTACAACTGCAGAAGGACCTCTTTGCTCCTATACTCAACTCCTCTTGTTATGAAGGCCAACATTCCATTGGCTTTCTTCACTGCCTGTTGTACCTGCATGCTTCCTTTCAGTGACTGATGCACTAGGACACCCAGATCTCGTTGTACGTCCCCTGTTCCTAAGTTGACACCATTCAGACAATACTCTGCCTTCCTATTGTTACCACCAAAGTGGATAACCTCACACTTATCCACATTAAACTGCATCTGCCATGCATCCGCCCACTCACACAACCTGTCCAAGTCACCCTGCAACCTCATAGCATCTTCCTCACAGTTCACACTACCACCCAGCTTTGTATCATCTGCAAATTTGCTAATGGTACTTTTAATCCCTTCATCCAAGTCATTAATGTATATTGTAAATAGCTGCGGTCCCAGCACCGAGCCTTGCGGTACCCCACTAGTTACTGCCTGCCATTCTGAAAGGGACCCATTTATCCCCACTCTTTGCTTTCTGTCTGTCAACCAATTTTCTATCCATGTCAGTACCCTACCTCCAATACCATATGCTCTAATTTTGCCCACTAATCTCCTATGTGGAACCTTGTCGAAGGCTTTCTGAAAGTCAAGGTACACCACATCCACCAGCTCTCCCCTGTCAATTTTCCTAGTTACATCCTCAAAGAATTCCAGAAGATTAGTCAAGCATGATTTCCCCTTCGTAAATCCATGCTGACTCGGAACACTCCTGTTACTACTATCCAAATGCTCCGCAATTTCGTCTTTTATAATTGACTCCAGCATCTTCCCCACCACTGATGTCAGACTAACTGGTCTATAATTTCCCGTTTTCTCTCTCCCTTCTTTCTTTAAAAGTGGGACAACATTAGCTACCCTCCAATCCACAGGAACTGATCCTGAATCTATAGAACATTGGAAAATGATCACCAATGCATCCACAATTTCTAGCACCACCTCGTTAAGTACTCTGGGATGCAGACCATCAGCACGTGGGGATTTATCAGCCTTCAGCCCCATCAGTCTACCCAACACCATTTCCTGCATAAAGTGGATTTCCTTCAGTTCCTCTGTCACCCTAGGATCTCTGGCCACTAGAACATCTGGGAGATTGCTTGTATCTTCCTTAGTGAAGACAGATCCAAAGTACCGGTTCAACTCGTCTGCCATTTCCTTATTTCCCATAATAAATTCCCCCGCTTCTGTCTTCAAGGGACCCATCTTTGCCTTGACTATTTTTTTTCCTCTTTACATACCTAATAAAGCTTTTACTATCCTCCTTTATATTATTGGCTAGTTTACCCTCGTACCTCATCTTTTCTCCCCGTATTGCCTTCTTAGTCATCTTCTGTTGCTCTTTAAAAGAGTCCCAATCCTCTGGCCTCCCACTCTTCTTTGCTTTGTTGTACTTCTGCTCTTTTCTTTTTATGCTGTCCTTGACTTCCCTTGTCAGCCACAGGTGTCTCTTACTCCCCTTGGAATCTTTCCTCCTCTTTGGGATAAATTGATCCTGCAACTTCTGCATTATTCCCAGGAATACCTGCCATTGCTGTTCCACAGTCTTCCCTGCTAGGGCCTCCTTCCAGTCAATTCTGGCCAGCTCCTGCCTCATGCCTCTGTAATCCCCTTTGCTATACTGTAATACTGACACTTCCGATTTTCCCTTCTCCCTCTCAATTTGTAGAGTAAAACTTATCATATTGTGATCACTGCATCCTAATGGCTCTTTTACCTCGAGTCCCCTTATCAGATCAGGTTCATTACACAACACTAAATCCAGAATTACCTTCTCCCTAGTAGGCTCCAGTACAAGCTGTTCTAAGAATCCATCTCGGAGACACTCCACAAACTCTCTTTCCTGGGGTCCATTACCAACCTGATTTTCCCAGTCTACCTGCAAGTTGAAATCTCCCATAACCAGCGTAGCATTGCATTTGCGACATGCCAATTTTAGCTCCTCATTCAACTTGCACCCTATGTCGAGGCTACTGTTTGGGGGCCTGTAGATAACTCCCATTAAGGTCTTTTTAGTCTTACAATTCCTCATTTCTACCCATACTGATTCTACATCTCCTGATTGTATGTCACCCATTGCAAGGGAGTGAATATCATTCCTCACCAATACAATATATATCTTTATTGTCACTGTACCCAGGGGTACAACGAGATTGGGAATGCGCCTCCCATACGATGCAATAATTTAAGTAATTTAGACAACAGCAACCCAACGAAACAATTGTAGCAGTTTTAGACAGGGTAAAGTGCAAGTTGATCTATGCGTTGTGACCATCCGGCTCAGCAGGACCGGTTCATAGCAGCTATGGCCCTGGGGATGAAGCTGTTCCTGAGTCTGGAGGTGCGGGCGTAGAAGGCCTTGTATCGTCTGCCCGATGGAAGGAGTTCGAACAGACTGTTGCAGGGGTGTGAAGAGTCTTTGTGGATGCTGGTGGCTTTTCTGAGGCATCGTGTGTTGTAGATGCCCTCCAAGTCTGGTAGCTGTGTTCCGATGGCCCTCTGAGCTCTATGGACTACCCGCTGTAGAGCTTTCCTTTCTGCCTCCGTGCAGCTGAGGTACCACACAGGGATGCCATGCGTTAGGATGCTCTCTTTGGTGCAACGGTAGAAGGTCGTCAGCAGCTGTTGGGGTAGACCAGACTTTTTCAGTGTTCTTAGGTAGAACTGTCTTTGTTGTGCCTTCTTGACCAGCGCAGCAGTGTTATTGGACCATGTTAGGTCCTCCGAAATGTGAGTGCCCAGAAACTTTGGAGACAGAATATTTGGAGACCAATGACACTTCTGATGTCTCGGACTCCACCTTGTGAGAAGCTTTCAAGGCAGTTATGAGGGGTCATATTATTTCGTATGAAGCGTCTTTAAAGAAATCCAGAGAGAGACGTCTACAAGAAATTGATTCAGAGCTTTCTCCAATGGAGACGTTGTATAGGAGCACAAACAACCCCAAACGCTGCAAAATATGCTCAGTCTTAAATATGAGTATAACACGATTCTAACAAATCAAGTCAGTGACCAGCTACTGCGACTGAAACAGCGATATTTTGAATTAGCAGACAAACCGCATACATTGTTAGCCCGTCAGCTTAGAGGGCAACAAGCAAGTAGGGCCATACATATAATAAAATCAGGCAAGGGTGTTGTTTTAACCGATCCAAAATTAATAAATGAACGCTTTAAGGAGTATTATCAAGAGCTGTATAAATCCAAAGCTAACGGTGATATCAATGCATGGTTAAAAAAGTTGGACATACCAAAATTAGATAGTGCCTCTTGTGAGGCCTTAAACTCAGTACCCTCCTCTGTAGAAATCATGGATGCAATTAGGTCGTTGCAAAATGGCAAGAGCCCTGGGCCAGACAGTTTTGGAGTCGAATTTTATAAGAAGTTTGCTGACCAGGTAACTCCGATCCTGCACAGGATGCTCTCCCACTCAATCGAGTTGAAAAAGCTCCCACCGTCATTGTACAATGCTAATATTTCTCTCTTATTGAAACAAGACAGGGATGAAACCAATCCCTCCTCATACCGACCAATTTTTATGCTTAATTTGGATTTCAAAATTTTTACTAAAATAATGGCGACTAGACTAAATAAGTGTATAGAATCCATTATCCATACGGATCAGACCGGGTTCATCCCCAATAGGTTCTCTTTCTTTAATGTTAGAAGAGTAATGAATATTATGTATCACAAATTCGACAGTTCTTCCAAACAAGCCATTCTGTGTTTAGACGCAGAAAAAGCTTTCGATCAGGTTGAGTGGGGATATTTACTCAGCGTGCTGGAAGAGTTTGGTCTTGGTGCCTCTTTTATTTCCTGGGTACGTCTTATATATGCGCATCCCACTGCTTCCATACTCACAAACCAGGATAGGTCACCCCCTTTTGCACTTCAGAGGGGTACGCGACAGGGCTGCCCCCTCTTGCCGCTCCTCTTTGCGTTAGCCATTGAGCCGCTGGCAATCGGCATAAGAGGGCATGCGCTTATAAAACCGATAATACTGGGTGGGGTGGAACATAAGATTTCGCTTTATGCGGATGATATTGCCATCTTTGTATCTGACCCTGAACATTCTGTCCCTTACCTATTCCAGCTTATTAATTCCTTTGGCAAGGTCTCAGGTTACACTATAAACTGGCAGAAGAGTGAACTTATATCGATAACAGCAGAATTAGACCCTGTATTCTTAGCCAACATGCAGTTTAAAACAAATCCGGATAGTATAAAATATCTCGGCATTAAAATATCGAAAAACCCCAAGACCCTTTTTTAAATTAACTTTACCGAAAGGTTGAACAAGCTAAAGGTAGAACATAGAGAAATGGAGAACGTTGCCTATTTCCTTGATTGGCCGCGTGATCGCAGTAAAGATGGTCTCCCTGCCGAGATTCCTGTATTTATTTCAGAATGTCCCTGTTTTTATCCCCAAATCCGACTTTAAGTTAATCGATTCTATCATTATGCCATTTATTTGGGGATATAAAGCACACAGGATCTCAAAAGCTTATCTTCAAAAAACGAGGGAACATGGGGGACTGGGGTTACCGTGCTTTTTATATTACTATTGGGCGGCCAATGTTAGAGTCATGATATACTGGCAGTATGCATATGAACGGGGAGTTGGATATGACCTGCCCCCTTGGCTGGCGATTGAAAAAAGCTTAACCCCAAAAACTTCTCTCCCTGCTCTCCTTTATTCATTACCCAGATCTCTCACCTCTCTTAGAGAGGATCACTTCACTCTGTCCAATGCTCAGAGAATATGGCACCAAATTAGGAAAGCTTGTGAGCTTCCGAATACGTCAATGCACGCCCCAATCTGGCATAACCACGCTTTCCCCCCATCATTTACAGACACAGCATTCATAGAATGGAGCTGTAAAGGGATAGTTACAATAAAAGATCTTTACATAAATAGACACTTTGCATCATTTGATCAGCTACAATCCAAGTTCTCATTGCCCAAAACTCAATTCTTCAGGTACTTACAGCTGAGAAATTATGTTCGACAAAACAATTCGCTTTTTGAGTCCCTGCCCGAAGACGACTCGTTGTCCAAAATTTTGCTGGGTCCCCCGGAAGCAAAGAACCTAATCTCATCTTTTGTAGGTATCTTTTCAAACAAACTAGATAAATCTACTTTAAAATTAAAACAAACCTGGGAAGAAGACCTTAACATTGAAATTGATGACGATGTCTGGAAGGTAGTACTGAAAAGTATAAAATCCTGTTCTATTAATTCTAGGCTACAACTGATTCAATTCAAGGTTATACACAGATTACACTACTCTAAGGTTAAGCTGCATAAAATCTTTCCTGATCTCTCACCTTTGTGTAATAGATGCAAGACCGCTGAGGGTACACTCGCTCACCACTTTTGGACTTGTCCAAAACTTCACAACGTTTGGTGTCTTTTATTTCAATGGTACTCTACTGTTTTAAACGTCACTTTAACTCCGGGCCCTGAAACTGCTCTATTCGGGTATTCCATAACACTTGAGAAGCTAGACCATAATGCTCGCACAATCTTGGTTTATGGTATGGTAATTGCCAACAGATGTATTTTGAAACTATGGAAATCAGACTCTGCTCCTCAGTTTGAGACTTGGTTAAGAGAATTAATGGGCATATGAATTGAGATATGAATTGTCTGCAACCCTCAAAAGTTCTTCAACATATGGAACCCAGTGCTGCAGCATATTAAGGACAAGTAAAACTATCCCCTCAATGCCACATGCTTTTGTACCTTCTTTGAATCCAGCAGTGAAAATACTGAAATATTTGACTTGTGAAAATTACCTTGCCTCATGTTTTTGTGCTTTTGTCTTTTTTGTCACATTGTAGTTATGTTTTTTTAAAAATGTATTTTAATTTATTTATTTGTTTGTTTTTGTTTGTTTGTTTTCATGATTATGTAGGGAAGGGGAGGGATGGGGTTTACTGTTGTTGTTATATGCACTGTAATCAATTAAATAAAAAATAAAAATAAAAACAAAAAAAACAACAAAAAAAACTTGAAGCTGGACACTCTCTCCACACTGTCCCCATTGATAGAGATCGGGGCATATTCCCCGTTATGTGACCTACGGAAGTTGATGATCAGCTCCTTGGTCTTGGTGGTATTTAGGGACAGGTTGTTATCCGAGCACCAGTCCGCCAGGTTCTGCACCTCCGCTCTATAGTTTGTTTCATCCCCGTTGGTGATCAGCCCGATCACCGTTGTGTCGTCTGCAAACTTGACAATGGTGTTGGTGTCGAATGCAGGAACACAGTCGTGTGTGAAGAGGGAGTAGAGCATGGGGCTCAGAACACAGCCCTGTGGTGTGCTGGTACTCAGGGTGATAGTGGAGGACAGGTGCGGGCCCATTCTCACTGCTTGCGGTCGTTCCAGCAGGAAGTCCAGGATCGAGTCACATAATGACGAGCTGAGGCCTAGCTGGTGGAGTTTGGTGATGAGCTTGGTGGGGATGACCGTGTTGAAGGCGGAGCTATAGTCTATGAATAGCATCCTCACGTACGTGCCCTGTCTCTCTAGGTGAGTCAGGACAGTGTGAAGAGCCAGAGAGATGGCGTCCTCTGTGGATCTATTTGCCCTGTATGCAAATTGATGTGGGTCCAGTGAGTCAGGGATGCTGGATTTGATGTGTGAGAGGACCAGCCTCTCAAAGCACTTTATGGCTATCGGCGTTAGGGCAACCGGGCGGTAGTCGTTCAGGTTGGAGATCTTTGCTTTTTTCGGCACCGGAACTATGATAGCCGACTTCAGGCACTTGGGGACCATAGCCAGAGATAATGACAGGTTAAAGATCCTGGTGAATACCTCAGCCAGATGTTCAGCACAGTCCTTCAGTACCCTTCCTTGAACTCCATCAGGTCCTGCAGCCTTGCGTGGGTTGACCCTTTGCAGAGCGCGTTGTACCTCCTGTGTGCTCAGTTGCAAGACCTGTCCCTCCGCCTCGGCTGGGGTTCTTCCACTCAAGGTGGTTTTGCCAGTTTCAAAGCGGGCAAAGAAGGTGTTAAGCTCGTTGGTCAGTGCCATATCGCTGTGGGGGCAGGCAGGGCTGCTCTTGTAGCCAGCGATGTCCCTGACACCCTGCCACATGCTTATGGTGTCCGTGGTGAGGTATTCACCAGAAGTGGTCTTCCACCCGTTGCCTGTGGGTGTCTTTGGCCCTTTTAATACCTTTGTTCAGGTTTGATCTGGCAACACTGTATGCTGAAGTGTCACCAGATTTAAAGGCATTGTTGCATGCCCTCAGCAGGTTCTGTACCTCCTTGTTCATCCAGGGTTTCCGGTTTGGGAACATCTTTATCTCCTTGTCCTCCGTGACATTCTCCACACAGCAGTTGATGTAGGAGAGCACAGTGGATGTGTATTCCTCCAAGTCTACCTCTGAACCGCAAATCGCCTGTTGTGCAAACAGGTCCCAGTCGGTGCGATCAAAGCAGTCCTGGAGTTGTAGGGTGGCATCCTCGGGCCATATTTTGACAGTCTTTATTGTGGGTTTGGTCTTGCGGATGAGGGGTTTGTATGCGGGCAGTAGAAACAGTGAGAGGTGATCGGATTGTCCCAGGGGTGGGCAGGGGAGAGCTCTGTAGGCGACCTTTACGTTGGTGTACACCTTATCCAGTGTGTTTGAGCCCCTGGTAGGGCACTGCACATGCTGATGGAATTTGTGGAGCATGGCTCGTAGGTCGACCAACAGAGCGGCCCCACCACCTCTGCCCACCTGTTTGTCTTTTCTATATGTTGTGTACCCCTGAATATTCAGTTCCCAACCCTGGTCCTCTTGTAGCCATGTCTCAGTGATTCCCACAACATCATACTTGCCAATGTCTAACTGAGCCTCAAGCTCATCCACTTTATTTCTTATACTTCGCGCATTTAAATACAACACTTTAATTTCGGTATTCACCTCCCCTCTCACACCGGTCACAATTGGCCCTGACCTTACTCTCTTATCCCTTCTAGAACTTCCCTCCCCATTCATTCGAGAGTCCTTTGCAATTTCTCCTGTATTTGCTTCCCCTTTAACTCCATCTCCATATTCCCAGTTAGTCAACCCCCCCCCCCACTACTTAATTTAAAGCCACACTTGTAGCACTAGCAAACCTACCTGCAGAATGTTGGTCCCCCTGCTGTTAAGGTGTAACCTGTCCCTTTTGTACAGGTCACCCCTACCCCAGAAGAGATCCCAGTTGTCTAGAAATCTAAATCCCTGCTCCCTGCACCGAGTTCCACGCGTGATGAACGGGTCTGAGTGAGAACAAATGTGGCGAGCACGGCAAATATTCCGAAGAAACTCCAATAAAACCACGGGATATTACTAATAGAAGATAAGAATGCGTTTAAAACTGCTGAATGCAAATTCCATTCAAAATTACCTCATTGGTAAACGCCTCCGGTGTGTGTCTGAGGGTTTTTAGCCAATTTTGCGGGGGCCATGGTGACCAATTACCGAGCCCGGGTCATAGAAACATAGACAATAGGTGCGGGAGTAGGCCATTCGGCCCTTCGAGGCTGATCATCTAAAATCAGTACCACGTTCCAGCTTTCTCCCCATATCCCTTGATTCCTTTAGCCCTAAGAGCTAAATCTTAGCATCACGTTTACAGACACGCCATCTGTTAGGTTCTCAGTTGAGACGCAAGGTGCTGGAATCTTGATCATAAAGTGCTGGAGGAACTCATCTGGTCGGGCGGCATCTGTGGATGCAAGGCATGGACGCCGTTTCAGGTCGACTCGGGACCCTTCCTCAGAGTTATGGAGTATGGAGGAGAAAGCTGGAAAAGAGAGGAGGAGTTGACAAAGCCTGACATATGATAATTGGAGAGAGGATTAATAGGGATAAGTGGGTGGGGCCTCGGAAAGCGGAAGTCATTAATGAGAAGAATGGCGTGTGAGGTATCTGGGGATTTGGTCTGGATAGAGTGGACGGGGAGGGGGGGGGATAGGATGGAGTCCAGGTACATGGAAATGATTTCAGTGGGACAGGAGCAGGCAGCAACAATGGGTCTGCCAGTGCAGTTGTGTTTAAGGATTTTGGGGAGAAAGGATTTTGGGGTCTGAAGAAGGGTCTCGACCCGAAACGTCACCTATTCCTTTTCTCCAGAGATGTTGCCTGACGCCGCTGAGTTACTCCAGCTTTTTATGTCTAAGCGATAGTTGGGTACAGGAGAGGTGGGGGAATGGGTTATTGGCATACGGATGGATAGTTGGCAAATGTTCCATCTGAAGTGCAGACAAAGGGGCAGGAAGGAACTACAGATGCTGGTTTGAACCAAAGGTAGACACCAAGAGCTGGAGTAACTCAGCAGGACAGGCAGCATCACCGGGGAGAAGGAATGGGTGACGTTTCGGGCCGAGACCCTTCTTTAGACTCAAGGAGACAAAGGGGAATCGGATGAGGGAAGAAGCGGAGTGAAATGTAAAGCTGGAAGGAGGGAGGGAGTTAGGTGGAAGTGGACAGGGATGGGTGGGGAGAGAGGGGAGGGGGATAGTGGGGAGAAAGTTCGCAGGAAAGAGAGAAGGGGCAGTGGGGATTAATGAAAACTGGATGATTTAATGTTTATACTGCTGAGTTGTAAGCAACCCAAGCAGAATATGAGGTGCTGTTCCTCCAGTTTCCTCCACTCTAGCATTGGAGGAGGCCCAGGACAGAAAGGTCGGTATGGGAATGGGACTACAGCGATTACTCGGAATTTAGAGAAATTGTGTTTTCCTTATTTCTGGAATGTTGCTGATAAGATTTCCGCTGAAAGGTTTGCATGAAAAGATTGTAACTTCAGCTTTAGACGCACACGAGAGACTGCAGATGCTGGAATCTTGAACAATCCTCGTACATCAACACAAGCCTACACACACTAGGGACAATTTACACTTATACCACGTATACAAACCCAAGCCAATTAGCCTACAAACCTGCACGTCTTTGGAGTGTGGGAGGAAGCCGGAAATCTCGGGGAAAACCTACGCGGGTCACGGGGAGAACGTACAAACTCCGTGCAGACCGCACCCGAAGTCGGGTTAGAACCCGGATGCCCGGCGCTGCAAGGGCTGTAAGGCAGCAACTCTACCGCTGCGCCCCAAATGGTTTGCCGTACGATTTTACTGGGTTGCACGCAAAACAAAGCATTTCACCGAGCCTATGTACATGTGGCAATAAAGCACCACTGAATCATTGACGACAGGAGTGATGAGATTGATCTAGAAAATTGTGGAAAAGATTCGTGTCAAAAATGATAGTAACAGAGTTGGGCCATTCGGCCCATCAAATCGAATCCATCATTCAATCATGACTGATCTATCTCTCCCTCTTAACCCCATTCTCCTGCCTTCTCTCCATAACCCCTGACAGCCGGTATAATAAAAAATGTATCTATCTCTGCCTTAAAGATATCTATTGATCCACAATAGATTGCCTGGACTGCATGCCCTGGGAAAGAACAAGAGGCTGGATAGATTGGAAGTGATTTCTCTGGAACAAAGGAGGCTGAGAGGTGACCATACATGGGTGTGGAAGTCCCAAAAACTGTTGGAGGTGTTTATTAATACATTGGTTCAAGTTGCCAGCTCCATCACTGAGGACTGTGTGATTTATGGGCTGTTGCCAGGGACACATTCAGAGACGTATGTCGAGTGCTGCTGGAAGGTCATCAACTCAGTGAAAGACGCTCTTTGGTCTGCCCGAGCTTTGTTGACCTCCCAGCAGAGCGAGATGTCCGTCGGGGAATGTTGCCGACTGGCCCGCTGCAGACTGCAGGAGTACATGCTGATGGACGCACTGAAGCTCGGTGCATCCAACGCCAAGGCTCTGTGGGGGAGGACCACAGTCTATGGTCCTTCTGCTGCTTGACATGGGGGGCAGGGTGTGATAGAGACGACCTCAAACGAGGGTAGGACTTCCACGTCAGTG